>NC_140989.1:299324733-299479497 GCF_052327205.1 Somniosus microcephalus | reverse complement strand
CCGAGCCCCGCCTCCGATGTCCCGAGCCCCGCCCTCCGATGTCCCGAGCCCCGCCCTCCCGAGCGCCGATCTCCCGAGGCCCGATCTCCCGAGCCCCGGCCCCCCCCGATCTCCCGAGGCTCCCCCCCCATGATCTCCGGAGCCCCGCCCTCCTGCTGCGCTCTCCCGAGCCCCGAGCCCCACGCGCGCGCGCCCTCCCGAGCTCCGCCTTCCCGAGCACCGGCCTCCAGAGCCCCGCCCTCCCGCTCTACCGCTCTCCGGAGTCCCGCCCTCCTGCTGCGCTCTCCCGACGCCCACACGCGCGCCCTCCCGAGCTCCGCCTTCCCGAGCCCCGCCCCCCGCCCGAGACGGCTTCAAGACCAGAGAGACGCCGCCGCGCAACCTACCGCGTGAGTCCCAGCCGGACTCAAGTCGCGCTCCGGGCGGAAGATGATGCGGACTCTGACTCCCGCCCCGCCCGCCTTTACTAAGATGGCGGCGGTGGCGACGCTCGGCTCAGGCCCGCCCCCTCCAGCCTTCACAAAGATGGCGGCGATCGCTGGCCTTTTGTCGATCGCGACGGGAGGCGCCTAGCTCGGGCGTGGCTGGTCAACAGACGCCCAGGCTTTGAGGCCTGGAAAAATGGTGAAAGGTAGGAAAATTATAGAGGTTAGACAAAAGATTTACAAATGAATTAACTTTTTTTTTAAACAATTTGTCTTTTAAAAGCAACTTTTTTTTTGCTGGAAATGTAGATTTGAAAAGAAACACGCAGAAAGCGGGAAAAAGAAATGAAAAGTTTGGAATCAAGATGGCGGCGACTCACCTCGGTTCAGAACGATAAGGCCCGCCCACACACGCACCAATTGGTGGACCGTCAGGTCACTGAAGCGTAGGATTGGTCAATCGTCCCGTCACTCGACTGTAGGAGGGCCCGCCCGCACGCGCCAGGAACCCGCCGTACGATTGGTCGACCTCGACGCTAATGAGCGGATAATGAGCGGAATGTTGAACGTTTTTTGGATACCGTGGGCGCAATTTTTGTCTGGCCGAAACGTAAATACGCTTATGACGGTTCTGGAATCGTCAGCTTTCTTTCGATAAGAAAAGCAATGGTCCTGGTACTGACACCTGGGGGACCCCACTGCATACTTCTCTCCAGTCAGAAAATCATCCATTCACCATTACTCTCTGCCTCCTATCCCTTAGCCAATACATACCCAAGTTACAACCATCCATTTAATCCCATGTGCTTCTATTTCTGAATAAGTCTGCTATGTGGTACTTTATCAAATGCTTTTTGAAAGTCCATATATACGTCGACTATACTACCTTCACCAACTCAGGAGGTTTTTTCTCTTTATTGATCCCTGATTCTGAAGAAAAAGATCTTCAAATCAGCCCAAAATTTATCTTTTACTACATTGAACCTGTGGCCAATGTTCCCTCTATTTTTTTTCGTGCAGGGTCCCTTTAACTGGCTGCGCGCCCCTTCAAATTTTCGCACATGTGCGATCTCTTCCATATAAAAGCTGGTGAGCGGCCTGCTCGGGACCTCCAGGTGTGCGGCCGTAGCGGGAACGTTGCCTGTGACCCCTTGCCCTACTCACACAATTTAATTTAAAGCAGTTTTCTAGATTTATCTTTCCATTCTGTTTAATCTCCTACATAATTCTATAAAACGCCCCTATTCAAGGATGAAAAGTTCAAGGGGAATAAATTCGGTATCGACCATTTTGGGGCGCTAACATCGGCTGGGCTCAAAATTTAGCGCCTGGCGCAAATTATCGCCGGCAACCGCAAAATTAGTCTCCAACGCCCCGGAGGTGATTGGAGCGCTAAATCAAGTGCAACACACTTCTCTTAGAGTGCTAATGACGGGGAGCGGGGCGCTACCTCAGAGCACTACTCAAGCTCAGGCGATGTCAATTAGCTAGTCCTCAGACAGACTGGCGCCGTCCAGTTCTTAAAGGGGAGGGTCAACCATGCCGCACAGCCTCACCCTGATCATTGCTGCATTTGACCTGGGCCTGCAAGAAGGTGCAAATCTTGAACCAGGAATATCATGGCTGTTCAGAGGCCCAGGGAGAGAGCTCGCCAGTTTAGCGACCAGGCATTGGAGGCTCTAGTTGTGGAACGCCGACGGGCAGTGGCAGACACTGGCAGGATGCTATTGCCCCGGGAGCTCACAAGGGTGTGGAGAGAGGTGGCCCATTACGTCTCATCCAGAAGCCTGGTCCAAAGGACTCACACCCAGTGCCGCAAGAAGTCAACAACCTCATTCGGGTGGTCAGGGTGAGTAGATGCTTGAAATACCTCTACATCCCACCATCTCAACCTCACTCTGTGCACAGACAGTATCAACTGACAAATCCCCAACACTCACCCAACAACTATGCTCATCTACTAAAAGTCACATCCACATCTCACACCTTGCAGACGTTAATGGCTATTCAACTATGGTAGACACATCTGCCAAACACATGGCTGCACACTCACTCACACGCTGTCCTTTTTCTTGCAGGCCAAGCTTTCTCATAACAGGAGGGAGCAACAACGCATGGGAGGAGGAGCGTGTGCACAGAATAATTGCCAGCCATGTAGTCGGCACTGTGGCAGTCGGAGAGGTCGACCCCCTTGGGGACAGCAACAGTATGTCCATCATCTCTCCCTCCTCTCTCATACCACTTTCCCCTCACAAGACTAGCCCTTACCACTTTCCATCTAACTTTACTGTCTCCATTCCTTGTTCCCTTCCTGCCCCCTTCCCCTCACGTTAAAGCCACTCTTGTGCCTTCCTGCTTTCAGATGGTGAGCCACCATCTGAACAGCCTGTCGCTCAGCCTCAGTGGCAGCGACGCGGGAGAGGATCAGCAACACCAAGCCGGAGCCTCACTGCCTGCATCTCCTGAGGGCAACACATCGGATACTGGGGCCACGTGGGCACTGGAGGGGAGCAGATGAAATGGCTCTGATCTGGGTGAAGCTCCGGGACCCAGTGGCCTGCAGCAACGCCAGGGAAAGGGAAGCTCGGGGGCCATCTCCCCGGCAGGTGAGTGCGCACACATGTTCTGCTGCACAGGACTCGGATCAGGACCTCGATATCGCGGCGATGACCACACAGGCGATGAGCATGCATACTGATCTCATGGGTGCAATGGCAAGGGTGCCCAAGAGCACGGATGCATTGGCTAGGAGCATGGAGGAGTCCGCCACTAGCACAGCTGTCATCTGTATGCAAACCCTCGATCCCATCCTTGCCTCTTTGCCAGGATGGTTGAATTGCAGGGAGACCTTGGGGACCGAGAGCCCATGCTGCATGTAATGGGTCAGGTGGCAGGATTTATTGCAGCCCCGGCCGAGGCAACGCAACGGCTTAGTGCTGGAATCGAGTCATTTGTTGGTGCCATCCAATGTCAGACTGCTCTCATGCAGTCTCAGATTGATGCCACGCAAGCGCTGACTGCTGCCATCCTCACTGGGTTGCCCACAGTCCACCGGGGATCTCACAGTACTGCAGCAGGCCAGCAATCTGTGCTCGAGCAGATTGCTCCGGATGCTGTGGTCCTGCCCCGGGGGAATGGCAGTGGTGGCTGTCCTCTCTTAGGATGACAGCATTCCTGCTCCCACCACTGCCACTCCGCCATTGCACTTGCCACAGCCTGTAACCCAGCCAGCCCAGACTGCTGCCGCCCATGCAGAGTTGGTGCAGTCTGCAGCCTGGCCTTCCAGGCCCAGAGCTGGTCGAGGGCATCCTGCAAGGTCATCTGCAGTCTCTGGCTCCAAGATTCAGCAGCCTTCTGCCAGCCTTGCTGCAGCCACTGGGGCCACATTACAAAGGGGCAGTAGGGTTGGGAGGGGGGGAAGTGCGAAGGGGAGGGAGATCATTGAAGAAGGCCAACCACCTAAAATTTTTCGACCAAATGGGGGGTGTGTTTGTACCAAAGTTGTGTTTGCAAATATATTGTTCACTTTGTTAAGAATTATTTTGATGTGCTAAGAAGCAGTTGTGTTTGTTAATAAATTGTTGTGTTTGTTTGTTATTGGTTGTGCTTAATAAGACACAGTTGTTCAGAAGAATAAAAATATTTAAATGTTAAAATTTCCTCTTTTTTCTCATTGGAACTTTGGCCGGTAATCGGGGCTGCGAGCTGGCTGTAATGATGTGGTTGTTGATCCCAAATGCCATCTGCTCTCTCATTCATCGGAAGCGCTGTGTTATGAGGCGTTCATGAACGGTCGTTGCAGAAGCAACATTGAGCGCCTCCCTCCCACGTTGCTATTGCTCCTCCTCCTCCTCAGCCTCCTCCTCTCCCTCTTCCTCATCCTGAGGTGGTCCACCAATCCCTGGCAATGGCTGGGCCCTCAGAATTGCGAGGTTGTGAAGCATGAGTACTGCAGGGCTCCTCCAGAGTGGTCAAGACACTGGAACCGTTGCTTCAGCACGCCGATCGTGTGCTCAATGTGGTTCCTGGTGGCACTATGGCTTTCATTGTAGGCGAGCTCAGCAGGAGTGTTGGGGTTACGGAGCGGTGTCATCAGCCAGGTGCAGAGTGGATAACCCTTGTTCCCGAGGAGCCAGCCACGAGCTTGATGCGGTGGTTGGAACAGGTCTGGGACACCAGTCTGACGCAGGATGAATGAATCGTGGCTGTTGCCAGGATAGTGGACCTTGATGGCGAGGATGCGCTGTCTGTGGTCGCACACCATCTACACGTTGAGGGAGTGGAAGCCTTTGCGGTTGCGGCAAACCTCTGCATTTTCATGAGGTGCCCGCAATGCCACGTGCGTGCAGTCAATGGCGCCCTGAACCATGGGGAAGCCCGCTATCCTAGTGAAGCCACATGCGCGTTTATGCTGTTTGTCTTGGGCCATGGGGAATGAGATGTACTCCCTTCTCCTTTTGTACAGAGCATTTGTGACCTCCCGGATGCAGCAATGAACAGCGAACTGGGAGATGGTCGCAATATCCCCCATTGAGGCCTGGAAGGAGCCGCTGGTGTAGAAATTGAGAGCCACTGTCACCTTCACTGCCACCGACAGAGACATCCTGGTCCTGAGCTGAGGCTGGAGCTCTGGTTGCAGGAGGTAGCAGAGCTCTGTGACCACCTCCTTGCTGAAGCAGAGCCTTCTAAAACATTGCTCCTCAGACAGATGGATATATGAGAATTGCTCCCGGAATACCCTGGGAGGGTAAGGTCTCCTGTGCAGAGCCCTGTTGGCCCTCCTCCCTCTGGCCACGTTTTCCACTCTCTCTCTGCGCCTCTGCTGCCTCCGACTGTGAAGCTGGAGAGCGATGCCCCGTGCCAATACAGCCTCCATTTAATCTTCTAAATGTGGTAGTAATAAAGGGTCCAGAAATGGGAACCTGATAAGTCTTGCTGACGACCAAAACTCCTTCAAGTAGGAAACCGTTAAGTGTCTCCAGATGCCCCTCTCCCTCTCTCAACCTGCATATGCAGAATTGATTACCGACAGGAAAAAACAGGAAGCGCACACCTTTAAATAGCGCTCCCCCCGACTGAAAACCGTCCCCCTCTACCTGTCGTTCCTAGCGCCCCCTGGAGGCACTAACGTGTGGTGCTAACCAAACAAATTCCGCCCCCCCCCCCAAGTTTCCCCAGTCTTTCCTCATAACTCAAACCACTAAAACTAGAGATCAGTCTTGTGGCTCTTCTCTGTACTTTTTTTTAATGCATTGATGGGATGTGGGCGTCGCTGGCTAGACCTGCATTTAGTGCCCATCCCTAATTGCCCTTGAGAAGATGGTGGTGAGCCGCCTTCTTGAACCGCTGCAGTCCATATGGTGTAGGTACACCCACAATGCTGTTAGGAAGGGAGTTCCAGGATTTTGGCCCAGCGACAGTGAAGGAACGGCGATACAGGTCCAAGTCAGGATGGTGTGTGGCTTGGAGGGGAACTTGTAGGTGGTGATGTTCCCATGCGTCTGCTGCCCTTGTCCTTCTAAGTGGTAGAGGTCGCGGGTTTGGAAGGTGCTGTTGAAGGAGCTTTGGCGAGTTGCTGCAGTGCATCTTGTAGATGGTACACACTGCAGCCACAGTGCGCCGGTGGTGGAGGGAGTGAATGTTGAAGGTGGTGGATGGAGTGCCAATCAAGCGGGCTGCTTTATCCTGAATAGTGTCGAGCTTCTTGAGTGTTGTTAGAGCTGCACTCATCCAGGCAAGTGGAGAGTATTCCATCACACTCCTGACTTGTGCCTTGTAGATGGTGGAAAGGCTTTGGGGAGTCAGGAGGTGAGACACTCGCCGCAGAATTCTCAGCCTCTGGCCTGCTCTTGTAGCCACAGTATTTATATGGCTGGTCCAGTTCAGTTTCTGATCAATGGTAACCCCCAGGATGTTGATAGTGGGGGATTCAGTGATGGTAATGCCATTGAATGTCAAGGGGAGATGGTTAGAGTCTCGCTTATTGGAGATGGTCATTGCCTGGCACTTGTGTGGTGCGAATGTTACTTGCCACTTGTCAGCCCAAGTCTGAATGTTGTCCAGGTCTTGCTGCATATGGACACGGACTGCGTCAGTATCTGACAAGTCTCGAATGGTGCTGAACAGCGTGCAATCATCAGCGAACATCCCCACTTCTGATCTTATGACGGAGAGAAGGTCATTGATGAAACAGCTGAAGATGGTTGGGCCTAGGACACTGCCCTGAGGAACTCCTGCAGTGATATCATGTGATTGAGATGAATGACCTCCAACAACCACAGCCAACGTCCTTTGTGCTAGTTATGATTCCAACCAATGGAGAGTTTTCCCTTTGATTCCCATTGACTTCAGTTTTGCTGGGGCTCCTTGATGCCACACTCGATCAAATGCTGCCTTGATGTCAAGGGCAGTCACTCTCACCTCACCTCTTGAGTTCAGCTCTTTTGTCCATGTTTGGACCAAGACTACCTCCAATTCAATATATGTCCATGATACCCCACAACTTCTTTGCAAGAAACATGGAAGAAATCACCACAATGTTTCGCATAACATTTTGCTAAAGAAGTGGTAGAATGTTAGGTAGGTCTCTGCTTAGGTTATGACAATCCTGTGCCCACTGCACTGACTTATCATAGGTCTGTATTCAGGACAAGTTATTGAGTCATCAGCTTTTTGAGGTGTGTTTTTTCAGCTGCCTAGGCATTAAGTTCTGGAATTCCCTCCCTAAACTTCTCCGCCTCTCTACCTCTCTCTCCTCCTGTAAGATAATCCTTAAAACCTACCTCTTTGACAAAGCTTATGTGGCTCGGTGTCAAATTTTATTTGATAATCGCTATGGGAAGTGCCTTGAGACGTTTTATTATGTAAAAGGCGCTATATAAATGCAAGTTGTTGTTATTGTTGGTCAGCATCTACTAGTTTTGCAGGTGGGCATATGCGCAAGTTGGTAAGGAAAACCATGAAAGTTGTGTAAATTTATAACTTAAGCCAGGATCTCTATCCTAGTGTACATCTAGATTACTTTGTAACATATTCACATTATTGCATGACCCCCTCGCCAAAGTAGTTGGATCATTGTACATGTGTCTTCAGTTCTCAGAAATTCAAATTGGCCTACTGTGAAGAGCAGTGCAACAGGACTTTTCTTTATAGTCAATTATAAGACACCAATGTACCCCTCCAACCTCCACACTATATCCCTGCTAAGTAGCTTTATGGTATGAAAGGTTTAGTGTGATATCGGAATGAAATTGTTACATGATTTTTAATTTATAGGATACATCTGTGGATTGGATTCAATCACTCTGCGAAAGAAAGAAATTCATAGTTTAAATATTCAAGGGATGGATAAAAATCTTATATTTAACTTTAGGCTTAAATATTTGAAAACAATGGTTAAGAACCATTTAGAGAATCTTGATGCAAAACAAGTTCATTTTTAAAATCTTCATTTTTAAGCCTATTCATTTTTTCATCTGTGATCTCTGTATGTAGAAGTGACTTATGGATTTTTGTTACTGGCTCAATAGAAAGTTATTGAATATGATGCTGATTATTATTATTGAATTTTGTGCTGAAAGTGAGAGATTTCAGTGCTGTGAGAACAGAACCCTTTTCTCATTTTTCTCTTTTCTCAGACCAGGTATACAATAGACCACATGCAAAGTTCCCTTTCGACAGCACCTACAATATGGTCCTGAATTTGCGGCCGGAGGCTTCCCACAGGGAAATGCCTCCGATCCGCAAAAAAGATCCGCACCTACCTAGGACCTTGGGCTCCTGGGCCTCTCCGGGTACACGTGGATAGAGGCCCACATATCACAGGGGCGCAGGCGGTTCACAGGCGTCCCTGGGATCCCGTGGGCCGGCCCAACGAATGAAAGGAGGGGATCTCCATTCATGCTTATGGGGATTCCTCATGTATGCTTTTACCAGGCATAAGAATTTCACGGGCATTCGCTGGGCAGGAGTTGGACAACTCTCCGCCCACGGATGCCCTTTTCCCGGGGATGCTGTCAAGAAGATTGTACAGTAAGTTCCGGGTTTTCACGCATGCGCTTTGTGCGTGAAAACCCGGAACTTGCGCGGCCCTTATGGGCGCGTACGCACCCATAGGGGCCACAAAATACGGGCCTATATGTTTATACTAACTGCAATGCAGCACTCCAATATGAATTTTCAATTTCTAACTTTAATTATGCTTAAGGCCTTTCGGAGTGAGGCTGCTTATTATTTTGTCAATTTGAGCAGTTTTTTTGTTCTCACTGTTGAAGAGCACTGATTAGGCTCTGGTTGTGATGAGCCCAAGCTCATTTCACAATGTATTTTTACAGTTAGCATAGAAAGCTTAGTTTAATTCTAGCAGTCTGAACTGGATTTATGCCCATGTCACAGAGTCGAGAGAAGCGTGTGCTAAACAACCATGACACTCAATGCACTTGGTTTTTACATTCCGTGAAATTGATAAAAAGATCCACCTACAAAGGGATAATCCAGATTTAAGTTTGACTGTCAATGACTGTTACTTTGCTACTAATTAACCAGAAGTACACTGGGGGATTTTCACACAGTTCACAGGGGATAAAGGACTTTAATAATAATGTTATTTTAGTTTCAATTACCCACAAGTATTTAAAGTAATAATAGAGACAGTATTTTGGGTGGGTGGGCTTGCACAGGATACAAATAAACAATTAAAACATTCCTACTGTGTTCAATCATTTTCTCAGCAATGCGTAGTTTCCTTCAATTTAAAAAAAAATACAGTTTTAAAGTATTATGCAACATCGTCGGTGTATGAGGGAAGGGATACTGTGAAGGACGGGCTAGTTGATGTATGAGGGAAGGGATACTGTGAGGGACGGGGTAGTCAGTGTATGAGGGAAGGGATACTGCGAGGGACTGGTTAGTCAGTGTATGAGGGAAGGGATACTGTGAGGGAAGGGTTAGTTAGTGTATGAGGGAAGGGATACTGTGAAGGACAGGTTAGTCAGTGTATGAGGGAAGGGATACTGTGAGGGACGGGTTAATTAGTGTATGAGGGAAGGGATACTGTGAAGGACAGGTTAGTTAGTGTATGAGGGAAGGGATACTGCGAGGGACGGGTTAGTTAGTGTATGAGGGAAGGGATACTGTGAAGGACAGGTTAGTCAGTGTATGAGGGAAGGGATACTGCGAGGGACGGGTTAGTTAGTGTATGAGGGAAGGGATACTGTGAAGGACAGGTTAGTTAGTGTATGAGGGAAGGGATACTGCGAGGGATGGGTTAGTCAGTGTATGAGGGAAGGGATACTGTGAAGGATGGGTTAGTTAGTGTATGAGGGAAGGGATATTGCGAGGGACGGGTTAGTCAGTGTATGAGGGAAGGGATACTGTGAGGGATGGGTTATATTATGTCCGTGTATAATTGAGACACGGACTGCAGGAGTTGGTTATAACAGGTCTTTACTGAATGGAGGCAACCTGGAACTACTATGCAAATGTTACTACACAGGCTTATATACAGGGGTGGTCACCGCTGGTACTGCAGTATACAGGGGCTGCAGAATATAGTTCCTTCTGCAAAGTACATACACTACAATTCCTCCCCTTTTAGCTAAACAGTACATAACATTCGATTAACAATGAAATAACATTTTTACAATTACAGTTGCTAGATACATCAGTTGAAGTTAAGCAATTATAAGTTCAGTCTTTGAGGAGGCTTCCTGATTCTGTCTGGATAACGCCTCTTTCGGGTATCAGGTTCTTCTGGCAACGTTGAGTCGGGATCAATGTCGTTGTTTGGTTCGTCTGCTTCCAATATCACCGATTCTGAGGTAGATGCAATTGGTACTTCGGTTTCATCGCCAGGTGTATCAGATCTTGGTGTGGAGTTGACGTTTCCCAGTGACTCTAGAATCTGGTCAGCATGGCGTCTTACAATACTCTCTCCAAAGTCCACGGTATACATTAGAGGTCCTTGCCGTGTACAGATCGTTCCTGGCTGCCATTTCTCTGTGCGGTAGTCCCGGGCCAAAACTGGTTGACCTATCTTAAAACTCCTGGTCGGCCTTTCATTCATATTCTGAAACTGCCTGTTCTCCACATCTCTTCTGATGTTTGGCTTAACCAAATACAAGCGGCATTGTAGTCTTCGATTGAAGAACATCATGGCTGGAGTTTGGTTGGTAACCACATGTGTCGCATTCCGGTAGGCAAACAGAAAGTTATCCACCTTGTGCTGTAGGGGTATATCTTCATTACACATTGCCTTGATAGCCTTCTTGAATGTTTGAACGAACCTCTCGGCCAACCCATTAGTGGCTGGATGATATGGGGCGGATGTGTAATGCTTAACACCATTGTTCTTTAAGAACCTCCGGAACTCTTCAGACACAAACTGTGGTCCATTGTCGGAGCAAATCTGTTCAGGCAGCCCATTCCTGGCGAATATGGTTCGTAAGACTGTGATAGTTTTTTCTGTGGTGGTTGAGGACATTTTTATTACCTCTGGCCACTTTGAATGTGCATCCACCGCAATTAAAAACATCGAGTCCATAAATGGACCAGCAAAATCAATGTGCACCCTTTGCCATGGAGATGAGGGCCACTCCCATGGATGTAGAGGGGCTTGTGGTGGGGCGTTTTGGACCTTCTGGCATCCTGTACAGCTCTTGGTCATCTCTTCGATTTCTCTATCGATTCCCAGCCACCACACAAACGCTCTGGCTAAGTTCTTCATTTTTACCCCTCCCAGATGACCCTCATGAAGCTCATTGAGCACTCTATCCTTCAATTTGGGTGGAATTACTACTCTGGATCCACACATCAAGGTTCCTCTGCACACTGACAGCTGTTCTCTTCTCGGCGAGAATGCTGGCAACAGTGGTTCGCCATGTGCTGGCCATCCCTTCACCGTTAAATCATAGACCCAGGAGAGCGTCGGGTCATTTCGTGTTTCCTTTTCTATGTTTGCATTCGTCACAGGGAGACATTCGACTATGGTCGAGTGGAGTATCTCCACTGGGTCCACTGCAAGTTCTTCTTCCACCATCGGCAACGGTAGGCGCGACAATCCATCAGCATTCCCATGCAGTTTAGTTCCTTTGTACTCGATGTCATATTGGTGTGCCCCTAGGAAAAGGGACCACCTCTGTAGCCGTTGTGCTGTCATTATCGGTACGCCCTTCTGAGGGTTGAAAATGGAGACAAGGGGTTGATGATCAGTAAGTAGAGTAAATTTCTGACCGTGCAGGTAGTGATAGAACTTCTTCACCCCCCACACCAGGCTGAGGGCCTCTCTGTCAATCTGGGCGTAGTTAGGCTCGGCTGAAGTTAACGAGCGTGACGCAAAAGCTATTGGCCTCTCTGAACCATCAAGGAATTTATGTGCCAGTACCGCCCCAATGCCATAGGGAGACGCATCACACGCCAGTCTTATCGGTAGTGATGGGTTGTAGTGAGCCAATACTTCTCTTGAAGTGATTAGGTCCTTACTCTTCTGAAAGGCCCGCTTACATTCATCACTCCATTTCCATGCTACTCCCGTTTGTAGTAGGGCATTCAGTGGGTGCAGAACTGTGGACAAATTCGGCAAAAACTTATGGTAGTAATTCACCAATCCGAGGAATGACCTCAGTTGCGACACATTTTCAGGCGCTGGAGCCTTAACTGCCGCTTCAATTTTGTCAGGGGACTTATGTAACCCCTCTTCATCAATCACATGGCCTCAATACGATATCTGCTTCTTAAAAAACTCGCACTTGGGGCGATTGGCCCATAGTCCATGTTCACGTAGTCTAGTGAGCACCTGCTCTAGGTTGGCAAGGTGTTCACTGTCATCTTCACCTGTCACTAGGATGTCGTCCAAGTAACACTGAGTCCCCGGAATTCCTTGCAGGACTTGTTCCATCGCTCTTTGCCATATTGCCGGAGCTGATGCTACTCCGAATACCAGTTGATTATACTGATAAAGACCTTTGTGAGTGTTTATCATGAGATACTTCCTAGAGGATTCTTCAAACTCCATCTGCAAATATGCTTGTGCTAGGTCAATTTTTGTAAAACGCTTCCCTCCAGATAGTGAGGCGAAGATATCTTCTATCCTTGGAAGAGGATATTGTACTGTGTGAAAGACTGGGTTCACCGTCACCTTGAAGTCCCCACAGATGCGAACCTTCCTTGGCTCCTCAGACTTATTGATTAACATTTTCTTCATGACAGGAACGATGGGTGTCGCCCACTCGCTCCAGTCTACCTTAGATAACACGCCTGCATTCTCCAGATTCTCCAGCTCTGCCTCAACGGCTGGGCGAATTGCATATGGTACCGGTCTTGCCTTGAAAAACTTGGGAATTGCATTCTCTTCTATTTTTATCGAGGCAGTTATGCCTTTAAGAGTTCCCAGTTCTTGTTGAAATACCTCTTTGGCGTTAGCTAAGATTGTTGACAATCATCCAGGAGTGACGTCGTCATCCTTTTTACCAGCCACCGTCAGTGCCTGAATGGAGTGCCAGTCTAAACTTATCTTTCTGATCCATTCACGTCCCAATAACGGTGGTCCACCATCTTGCAGTATGTACAGATACAATTTCTGTCTTTCCTTGCCGTTGTATTCGACAGGCACCCTTATTTTTCCTCTGGGGTATACTTTTTGCCCCGTATACGTCTTCAAGACAATGGATGTCTCTTTCAAGGGTATGTGTGAGAATAGCCGCTCGTAGTCTCGTCGATTCATGACGGTTAGAGCTGATCCTGTATCCAATTCCATTTTGACTTGGGACCCTGCTATCGTGAGGGTGACCCAAATGGTTCGGTGATCCTCTTTTGCGATTATGTTGTGAAGTTTGAGACAGCTTAGTCTCTTGTTCCCGGATTCACTATCGCTCATCTGGTCTTCGGAACTACTGTCTGTCATCTTTTGTACTTTCCTGTACGGTTCCTTAGTAGCCTTTTTGTTGTCGTCGGTCTTCTTCCCAGACCTGCAAACTCGTGCAATGTGTCCCATCTTTCTGCATTGCCTGCATATTTTGTCCTTGGACCAGCAGTCCTTCTGGTCATGGGTTGTTCTGCCGCAGCAATAACATTTTGCAAATCCCCGTGTCATTTCGTGGGTGCCGTATTCCTGTGGCTTTTGTTGTATTTCCGCAGCTCCCCTTGCTGCTGCTTCATACGATACTGCCACGCTGAAAGCCTTATCTAGCGTCAGCTCTTTCTCTGAGAGTAACCTCTTCTGGGTTCCTTCACTCAGGAGTCCACAGACAAATTGTCCCGTAAGGTATCTGCCAGTCCTGCTCCGAACTGGCAGTGCTTTGATAGCTTGCGTAGTTCCGTAAGGTAATCAGCATTGCTCTCATCTTTATGCTGATTTCTCCTGTGGAATTTAAATCTTTCTGCTATCAGCAGTGGTGTAGGATTTAGGTGTTCCTGTAGGATAGCAACAATTTCGTTAAAACTCTTCGCCTTCGGTTTGGCTGGAGTAATCAGGTCCCGCAATAGGCCGTACGTTCTTGCGCCCATTAAGTTTAGCAGTACCGATGCCTTTTTCTCATCGGCTACTTCGTTTGCCTCGCAATATACCTCGACTCTTTCCACATACGTGGTCCAGTCTTCTATTGCATTATCGAAGGCAGTGATATTGCCAGTCTTTGGCATCTTGGAAATCTAAAATGGCGCCTCCCGCACTTTGCCTTCTTCCCCGATTTAACAAAATGGCGCCTCCCACGCTTTGCCTTCTTCCCCGCTGGATTAAGATGGCGCCTCCCACGCTTTCTGTCTTCTCCGCTGTTGCTAGCGCTGTTGCTGGCGTTTTATGCCTTGATGGCGATGCCCTATGGTCTTCGCGCACTTCCCCCCACGCTGCTGCTAATGCCGCTCTCCGCGGTTCCCGTGGCAATCTGCAGCTCCTCGCGGCTTTCTGCGCGTTTAATTTTTATTATTTCCACGTCGTCAGAACAACCCTGCGGGACTCTTGCCTCCCTCTTCTCGGGTCTGTACGCTGCCCGGCTTCGTAGCACCGGCCGCGCCCTGTGTGCTCCACCCTCTCTCTCTCTCCTCTTCCCGACAACGCTGCTCGGCCCCGTTGCAAGGCCACCCGCTCGAGCTCTAGACCGCCGCAGCCCAGGAAGGATCAGTGTACTACCTGCCACCAGCCCGATTAGCTGAAGCACCATCGACAGGATAACCAAGCCCCGCTCTCGACAGCCTCTCCTGCAAATCTTCAACTCCGCTGACTCAGAGGCGGATGTCCACGGTCGACGCCCGTTTCTTCTATTTCTTTCTTCCTTCTGGCCTCGACTTCTGATAACTTCGCTTCAGGGATGGATCCCCATGAGGTGGTGCAGACTGTAGGTAAGTTCGTATCTGCTCGTCGCCAGTATTATGTCCGTGTATAATTGAGACACGGACTGCAGGAGTTGGTTACAACAGGTCTTTACTGAATGGAGGCAACCTGGAACTACTATGCAAATGTTACTACACAGGCTTATATACAGGGGTGGTCACTACTGGTACTGCAGTATACAGGGGCTGCAGAATATAGTTCCTTCTGCAAAGTACATACACTACAGGTTAGTTAGTGTGTGAGGGAAGGGATAATGTGAAGGACAGCTTAGTCAGTGTATGAGGGAAGGGATACTGCGAGGGACGGGTTAGTTAGTGTATGAGGGAAGGGATACTGTGAAGGATGGGTTAGTTAGTGTATGAGGGAAGGGATACTGTGGGGGACGGGTTAGTCAGTGTATGAGGGAAGGGATACTGTGAGGGTCGGGTTAGTCAGTGTATGAGGGAAGGGATACTGTGAAGGACGGGTTAGTTAGTGTATGAGGGAAGGGATACTGTGGGGGACAGGTTAGTCAGTGTATGAGGGAAGGGATACTGTGAGGGACGGGTTAGTCAGTGTATGAGGGAAGGGATACTGTGAGGGATGGGTTAGTCAGTGTATGAGGGAAGGGATACTGCGGGGGACGGGTTAGTCAGTGTATGCGGGAAGGGATACTGTGAGGGACAGGTTAGTCAGTGTATGAGGGAAGGAATACTGTGAGGGACGGGTTAGTCAGTGTATGAGGGAAGGGATACTGTGGGGGACAGGTTAGTCAGTGTATGAGGGAAGGGATACTGTGAGGGACGGGTTAGTCAGTGTATGAGGGAAGGGATACTGTGAGGGATGGGTTAGTCAGTGTATGAGGGAAGGGATACTACGATGGATGGGTTAGTCAGTGTATGAGGGAAGGGATACTGTGGGGGACAGGTTAGTCAGTGTATGAGGGAAGGGATACTGCGAGGGACGGGTTAGTCAGTGTATGAGGGAAAGGATACTGTGAGGGACGGGTTAGTCAGTGTATGAGGGAAGGGATACTGTGGGGGACGGGTTAGTCAGTGTATGAGGGAAGGGATACTGTGAGGGACGGGTTAGTCAGTGTATGAGGGAAGGGGTACTGTGGGGGACGGGTTAGTCAGTGTATGAGGGAAGGGATACTGCGGGGGCCTGGTTAGTCAGTGTATGAGGGAAGGGATACTGTGAGGGACGGGTTAGTCAGTGTGATGTAAGAAATCTACTAAGCACTTGGTTTGAGTATAAAACAAGGCTTTAATCAACTGTTTCACAACCATAAGTTTCTAGTTACATCACTAGTTCCTGGTTACAAAAACGTCCTGAGCAAGCTGGGCCCACACCCGAGTATTTATACTTTCCTTGGACGGCGCCACCAGATGGCCGCCCAGCGTTATCTCATGAGTCATTTCTACATGAATGGTAAGATTCATGACACCGTGTATGAGGGAAGGGATACTGTGAAGGACAGGTTAGTCAGTGTATGAGGGAAGGGATACTGTGAGGGTCGGGTTAGTCAGTGTATGAGGGAAGGGATACTGCGGGGGACGGGTTAGTCAGTGTATGAGGGAAGGGATACTGCCGGGGATGGGTTAGTTAGTGTATGAGGGAAGGGATACTGCGGGGGATGGGTTAGTTAGTGTATGAGGGAAGGGATACTGTGAGGGTCGGCTTGGTCAGTGTATGAGGGAAGGGATACTGCGGGGGATGGGTTAGTTAGTGTATGAGGGAAGGGATGCTGTGAGGGACGGGTTAGTCAGTGTATGAGGGAAGGGATATTGTGAGGGACGGGTTAGTCAGTGTATGAGGGACAGAATACTGTGGGGGACGGGTTAGTTACTGAATGGATGAAGGAGAGCTGAGAGGGATAGTGAGTCGGTGTGAGAGGGGATAGATTCTACGTGGGATAGTCAGTGTGAGAACGAAAGGATGTTGTGAGGGTTTGGTTAGTCAGTAAATGGGGGTAGTGATGCTGTGAGCATATAATCTATGCTGACCATTCAGTGCAGTACGAAGGGAGTGCTGCCGGAAGTGCCGTCTTTCGAATGAGATGCTAAATTGTGGATCCACCTAGTCCCTCAAGTGGCTGTAAAAGGTTCCATGACACTATTTGTAGGGTAATTCATCTGGTGTTCTGGCCAACACTTATCCTTAAAACAGCATCACTAAAACAGATAATTTAGTCAATTATCTCATTGCTGTTTGTGACATTTTTTGATCGCATATTGGCTGTCATGTTTTCCTCCGTTATAACAGTGACTACACTTCAAAAGTACTTGATTGGCTGTGAAGCATTTGGGATGTCCTGAGGTCATCATAGGTGCTGAATACATGCAAGTTCTTCTTCTTATAGTGAGAAAAATTATATTTTGCAGCATTGTTTCTCAGCTGGAAGAGTTTGAAGGAAAGTGTGTTAACCTGTGTAAAGAGACTGTGTGGATTAAAGCAGATTATGATTACATGTAAGTAATGTATTTATCTAGTGGACTGGAAGCTATCGATCTGTGTGATGAGCTCAGATGTTGGGATTATAAGGCTACCGATGCTTAATACACGACTTGATGTTACTTTTAGATGAAAATATAATGGGACGTAACGTGTTAATTAATATGTGAAAGGAGAAAAGAGAAGGGGTGTAATTAAAGACGCTTGCATTAAAGCTGCGAGGGTGCCATTACGTTGATTTAAGAAGGATCAGATAATTCAATTTACATATAAAATCCCTTTAGTTTACTTTTATCTTATCCTCCTTTATAATAGAAAGGTACCCACAAATATTCACAGGAATAGAAGATGCAGGCTATTTCACATTGTTTTGAACGAAATCTGTCAAAAAAGTCTCTTTGGCCGGCAATTTGCAGTCAGCAGCGAAGTGAAGGCATTCACCGCTGGCCCCGAAGTACGCTTCGCACAAGGATCTCATGATCTCTGTGTCGAGAACTTCGGGTTTTCCAACATTCAATTCAAATCAATGGAAGTTAGTGGGGATCCCGTTGTGCAAACTGCTGTGACGTCAACAGGCTGTCTAAGCAGCCAATCAAAACGCAGAATTTTCACAGACAGCAAACAAGGAAGTGAGTAAGCTCTTAAAATTCTATGGGGGTGAAATTCATTATCACCCAGGAATGGGTGCTAACTTCGGAAAAGTTTGAGATTTAGTGCCAGGCGCAAATGAATCTCGCTGCATGCAAAATTAAGTGTCATCGCTCAAAGAAAGGATGGGAGCGCTAAATCAAGCGCTAATGGCCTAGGTCAGTGGCGTTAGACTCAAAGCGCTAAGCAATTTCAGGTGCAGTCTAATCACAAGTCATCATTGCCACAGGCTCTTTTCAGTTCTTAAAGGGGAGGATCATTGATGCTGCAGAACCTCATTCTCAGCATTGCTGGTTCTGCAGCTGTCTCAGCAAGCAGCAGAAGGCCAAGGAGAAGGAACCGGACCACTGAAGGCGCTGTCATTATGGCAGATCAACGGCCCAGGGAGAGAGCTCACAGATTCTGCGACTAAGCAATTGAGGCATTGGTCTTCGCTGTGGAGATACGGAGGGCGGTGCTCTACCCAGCAAGTGGCAGGAGGCCCTTGCCGCAAGTCTTCTGCGCTATGTAGAGGGAGGTTGCCCAGCATGTCTCAGGCAGCACTGTGGTCCCCAGGACCCACACACAGTGCAGGAAGAAATTTAATGACCTCACTCGGGTGGTCAGAGTGAGTCAATGCCTCAACAAATGCTACATACCACCATCTGACCCTCAATCTGCACACACTGCCCAAAGCACCACACCCCTAGCACTCACCCACCAACAATCTCCACCTACGAGCACTTACATCCACACCTCACACCTTGCACACAATGACAGCTATTCAACTATGGCAGGCACATCTCCTAAACACATTGCTCCACACTCACTCCCACACTTTCCTCTCTCTTGCAGGTCAAGGTCATTTACAACAGGAGGGAGCAGGAGCGCACAGGCGGGGGACAACCTGACACCCAACCACTGTCTGAGCTGGAGAAAAGAGTGCTGCAAATCACAGGGAGGCACTAACCGACTGAATTTCTCCCCCTAAATTTTTAAAAATGTTAGAGGAAGCAAAATAAAGATTGGGGCTCTCACATGGGGAAAGGACAAACCTGAAACCTAAAGATGAACAAAAGTTTCTTAAAATTTTTAATTTTTATTAAAATGGTCAAATTTCACACTGCACAAAATTTAAATTAGTTTTCCAAGCCCTAAATCTCTGTTTAGCAGCCAATGCGCTGTTAAAACTCCAGTTACACCTAATTCCTTTGGGTCTAACTTTTAGTGAGGACTTTAACCACGTACTTACTGCGGAAGAGCCGAAGTTTTCATCAGTTTCCCTGATTTGGGTGATTACAATCATTGCTGGCTCTAAGGGGTGGGGAGCAGGTGCGGGGAGACATGGCAGCCTGTGTCAGAGCTGTGGATGACAGACTGCCACTTTAGGATTTCCGCATGTGCCAAATCCCGAAGTTGCGGTCAGTTTCAAAGAAGGAATGACGGCGAACGCTGCTAGTTTGACATCATCCCAACCGCAAACTCCGGGCCATTATGTTTCAGGTGAATAAAAGGTGTGAATTCTATGGAACACCAGAATAAAGTTAGCACCAAAGTTTTAACATTGATCAGCACACATTCCAGGTGTCTACATGCATTGCCAGAGATTCAGTCTGCTTTAAAAAGTGTAAAACTTTGGTGTATTAGGATTCCAATTGTATATAACTTAGAATATTTTTGCACATGGTATAAATAGGATATCTTAATACGATATGGAGTAACGCTGTTGTTTTTCAAATGAGTTATTTTCCACCTCTGGTTAATTTACAATCTTGTTTACAAATCATACATGACCTCTTCCTTTCACTTAGTGTGTATGTCTGCTGGTAATCTAGCTGGATGGATTAGCAGAGCAGGCACTTATAGGTGATAGAGGTGTGTTATATAGTTGGTGTTTTATTCTGTTTGACTATTAATAAAGTAGCTATAGACAATATTTGTCATGACCAACTATTGTACAGACCTTTAGTAAATTTGTATTCCCTAATTTCCCCCTTTTTGTATAATTGGCTGCAAATCAACAGGATACACCTGAAGACAACTGTAACAAAAACAAACGTCTCACAAATTTCATCCTAGTCACTGCTGGGAACAAAGAAATCTTTGGAGAAATATGGGCACGAGATTTATACAAGTTTTTTATGGATGTACCAGAATAAAACAGCAACTTGCATTTATATAGAATTTATAAAACTTCCTCTGTGTTATGAGTAATAAAGTAAATCCCCTCACACCCATAACATATTTGGAAAGGAAATGTGTAATTATAATGAGAGGTGTGTTATACAGATGGTACTTTATCTGTTTGGCTATTAATGAAGAAGGTAATGTTATTATCAGAGACCATGCTATTGCACAGACTGTATTCATCAGGAGTTTGTGTGTTGAAAGGCCAAAGTTTCAGCAACTTCCATTTAGCAAGTAATGTTGAAACTAGGTTGGAATCAAGATTAATACACTGTCTCCTGTTCTAATTTTTTTTTCCAAAACTGTGGGACTCTTTATCTCTGCCAGTCTCCCCTTTCTCCTACAATCTGCAGGCTTTTAAAATGTAAGATTGATGTCAGCAAACCAGTACTTCTTGACCTACCTTATCTCTCCTAATCTTTGGTGGTGCCATGTATTCTAAACTTTAGCCATTCACTTAGGTTTCTCTCTTTTTTTCAAATTCTGCATACAAAAGACAGCTTTCCTTTTGCAAAGGAAGAGGAGAACAATGGTGTTGATCTCTAACCTTCTGTGAGGCACTCAGTGTGAGATGCAAGGTTTGGCATTACTTGGCAAGCTGAGACAGACAGAAGCCAAAGTTCATTCAACGTTCATGGTCATGCTATCCTCGCACCCATTTGTAAATCATAATGATAAGACCTAAGAAGTTAATCTATAACAAATTGTCTCTAACTGACTTTCAACACACAAACTCCTGATTAATACAGTCTGTGCAATAGCACAATCTCTGATAATAACATTACCTTCTTCATTAATAGCCAAACAGATAAAGTACCATCTGTATAACACACCTCTCATTATAATTACACATTTCCTTTCCAAATATGTTATGGGTGTGAGGGGATTTACTTTATTACTCATAACACAGAGGAAGTTTTATAAATTCTATATAAATGCAAGTTGCTGTTTTATTCTGGTCCATCCATAAAAAACTTGTATATAGTCAAAAATCCAGCCATATGTTCAATGTCCAATGGACGAGTGGCGACTAACGCATTCATCATATTGGAAAAAGTTACATTTAAAAGTGTCATACATGCAGTCTGTTAAAATTGTATGTGATTGTCTCAAATATCATATTCATAAATACTAATTATAACTGAACAGATAAATAATTGAACAGATAAAGAATGTACCAATGAACAACAGCACCGTAAAATACTAATTTTTTAAAAAGGATAAAAATAACCTCTAATTGACCTCAGAATGTGATTATTCACAGCAATTAGACTTTGGGCTTTAAATGGATATGCCAAGTTCCCTTTAGCGGCACAATAATGCATTGTCCATTTCATGGTATAATGCTCCTGTCCTTATAAACAGGGTATTCTTTGACTTGCTATGAGCAATACTTAGGAGACCCATTAGTAATATATTAAGAATTAAGATGAAAACACTTTTATGTCACGCATTAAGTGAACCTATAGCACAAAAAAAATCTATCATACACTATCGATTGGCTTAAATATCCCAAGAATCATTGGCCTAGAAATTCATTATAGCCACTTTTGGGGCGGTAAAGTCGGGCGGCCGCTAAAGTTTGCGCCCGGCGCAAATTCGAGGCCACTTCTCCAATATTCATTAGCTTCGCCCTAAGAGTTTGCTCGAGCGCTAAAACTAGTGATGCACGCCTCTCTTTAGGCGCTAAGCCGGAGGTGCTGAGCGAGAGCACCGAGGCCGGGCGCAGCGCAAGTGCGGCCATTTCTTGATTGACAGCAGACACCCTGGCACCGGCCAGCTCTTAAGGGGGAAGGGTCGACTTGGTCTGCTGCCACGCCCTGGATAGTGGAGCCCTGCAGCTAGGCCTGAACACTGCTGCTGGACCCAAATAGCGCCTGAAACCATGGAGAAGGCCCGTGAACGAGCGCAGCGCTTCTCAGAGCATGATCTGAGGGTGCTGGTTGGTGCTGTGGAGAAGAGACGCCATATTTTGTTTCCGGACAATGGCAGGAAGCCGCCAGCCCGCGTCTACCGGAGAGCCTGGAGGCATGTCGCCACCAAGGTGTCATCCAACAGCGAGGTCCCCAGGAGCGGTGTCCAATGCCGCAAAAAGCTAAATGACCTCGCCAGGATTGTCAGGGTGAGTATCCTTTCCAGTGTCCTCCTCATCCTTGCATGTGCACCTCACATTATGGGCAAAGGGACCTGAAAGCCCTAATGGCCAGCCCTCATGCAGCAGCTATGGGACACTCATGAACATCAATTGCACATTGTGCACTTAACACACTGGCCAGGCTATTCGACCATGGGAGGCAGTGCACACAAGATCAGGGCTACACACTGGCCAGGCTATTCGACCATGGGAGGCAGTGCACACAAGATCAGGGCTACACACTACTTAGAGGCCGTCCTTTCTCTTGCAGGCCAAGCTGGCCAATAATAAGAGGAGCCGGACTGCGACCGGGGGAGGCGGACCCCAGATCCAGCCGCTCACCGAGCTGCAACATCGCGTGGAGCGCATCATGGGTGCCCGGGTGATTGGCCCCGTTGCATCTGGAGATGCCGACCCTGTTCTGGGCACCAATGGTAAGGACATCACCTTTTGGACCTCTCTCGTCCCACTTGCGCATCAGATCTACATCCTTTGCCACTGTCCGACCAATGCGCTGAATGCCACCACTCATGCATCCCTCGCTGACGCCCTCTCCTCACTCTAAAGCTACTCTTGTGCCTTCCTGCTTTCAGATGGTGAGGAGGAGGTCCCTGAAGTTGCCAGTGACAGCCCCTCAGAAGAGGAGGAGGAGGAGGAGCAAGAGGAAGGCGACCCATCAGGGGAACCCTCAGCCGCGGCAACCCATGCCAATGTAGGGGACACGTCTTCCCTGGAGGGGAGCGTGGGGGAAGTGTCGGAGGGGAGGGTAGCTCCTGGGACCAGCGGCCTGCAGAAACGCGGGAGGGGGGTGGAAGCTCAGCGGCCTTCTCCCCAGAGGGGGGAAGGGTCGGAGGGGAGTCCAATTGCTGGGCCCAGCGGCGTCCAGCAATGCAGGAAGGGTCGGCCAGCTCGGCGGCCTTCTCCCCAGAGGGAGAGTCCGGCCTCCAGTCCAGAGACGGCCAACACCGAGGAGATGCGCCGCCTCGAGGACTTGTCCGCGGACTCGGAGCGCCGGCACATGGAGCTCATGGGGGTAGTGGCACGGTTGCCTGAGGCCATCGAGTTCCTGTCTCGGAGTGTGACCGAGTTCAGGGCCTCACAGGCCAACAGTCGGGCGGAATTCGGGGCAGCTCAGGCAGCGAGTGGCCAGGTGATCAGTGGTGCCGTGCAGTCACTGGGTGCTCTGATGCGGTCACTGAACAGGTCAACACGGGCATTCACTGCTGCCACACTCGCTGTGTCAGCCAGGCATCGCCAGGGCACCCGGCGCGCTGCAGCAGCACAGCGGTCTGTCCCTCGGCAGATTGGTGCGCATGCTGCAGTGCTGGCCCGGCCGAGTGCCAGTGTCTCAGGCGACCAGCGAGCGCCTGCCATCTGCCAGCTTGCCCCCATTCCTCCAGCCGCCACTGCCACTCCCCCAGTGGAGCTGCCAGGAGCTGCTGCAGCGACTGATGCTGGCCAGCCACAGCTGCAGCATTCACCAGCCGGCCCCTCGACGGCCAGACCTCGTCTAGGCCGACCCCCAAGGGCATCTGCCATCACGACATGTGCCCCTCAGGAGCCTGCCCCCAGCCTTGCAGCAGCCAATGGCCTCACTTTGAGGAGGAGCAGCAGGGCGTGCAGGGGCCGCCAAAGTTTGCAGAAGGCATCGCCCTCGCGGGCCACTAAGTAGAGGGTGTGTCCAAATGTTGTGTTTTCTGGAATGTGTGTTTTGTGAAGGCCGAGGATGAAGGCCATTTTTGTTTACATCTTTTGTTAATGCTCCCCAGGTTGTGGGAGTGAGTCATGTGTGTGAGTGTTTTTTGGGGGTTTCGTCTGTTTTTGGTTTTCATGTGGGAAGGGCCCTGAGTTTGTACAATAAACCATTTTATTTATTCACATTGTCCATGTTTGATCTTTGAAGTGTTTGTTGCCTTAACCGGCTGACGGCTTGCGGAGCGGCTGCAATCATGTTCTTTCCTTGGCACAAGCCATTCCCTGACAGGGGGCCTAGAAGTGACGGTCAATAAGCCGCCGACGGGCGGCCCTTGGACCTTCTGCCTCCCTCCTGGGCTGGTACTCCTCGTCCTCCTCCTCCTCCTGCTCCTCCTCCTGAGGTGGTGGTCCAACGTGAGGTGGCAGTGCCTGAGTCCTGCGGATAGCCAGGTAGTGCAGCATGCAGCAAACGACGACGAATTGGGAGACTCGCTCCTGCGAATACTGGAGGGCTCCCCCAGAGCGATCCAGACAGCGGAACCGTTGCTTGAGGATGCCGATTGTTTGTTCTATGATGTTCCTAGTCGCTTGATGGCTCTCATTGTATGCCTCTTCAGCAGGGGTCGTGGGCGCGCGGAGCGGGGTCATGAGCCAGGTACACAAAGGATAGCCTTTGTCCCCGATAAGCCATCCTCTTGGGTGAGGCTGTGCCTGGAACATGTCAGCCACAGTTGTCTGTCGCAGGATAAAGGCATCGTGACTGCTGCCTGGAAAGCGGGCATTGACAGCTAGGATGCGCTGCCTGTGGTCACACACCAGCTGTACGTTGAGGGAATGGTAGCCCTTCCGGTTGCGTTAATCCTCGGCATGCTCCAGAGGTGCCCGCAAAGCCACATGCGTGCAGTCAATGGCGCCCTGCACCATGGGGAAGCCCGCTATTCTTGCAAATCCCACTGCACGCTGCTGCTGCTTGTCCAGGGTCATGGGGAAGGAGATGAATTGATGACTCCTTCTGAAAAGGGCATTGGTCACCTGGCGGATGCAGCAATGCACGGCGAACTGGGAGATGTTAGCGATGTCCCCAGCAGCGGATTGGAAGGAGCCGGTGGCATAGAAGTTGAGAGCCACCATCACCTTCACTGCCACCGACAGAGACGTCCTGCGCATCAGCTGTGGACGCAGATCTGTGCAGCAGCTGGCAGATGTCTGCAACCACCTCCCTTCTGAATCGCAGCCTCCTAACACACTGCGCGGCACACATGGTCAGATAGGAGGACTGCTGGCGGTATACCCTGGGTGGGTAAGGCCTCACTTGGCGATGCCTGTTGCCCCCTCTGCGTCTAGCCAGGGCTGCCACTCTCTCACGGCGTCTGTAAGCCCTTCCGGCATAAGGCTGAAACTCAGCGTTGGCACCCAATGCAGCCCCCATTATATGCTGGCAAACACTGAGATCTCAATGAAGGCAAAGAGAATTGCACAGCTCTGGCCTGAGCCAAAAATACCTGTCCTAGTGTTGGGCCAAAGCAGTAAGCTCTCTTCCTTGGTCTCTCTCCAAAAATCCGTTGCACAAGAGTGAATGCTGCAAAATGGCTGCCATTTATAGTGCAGGGTAAGTGCCCTTTAATTTGCGCTCCCCGCGGCCCGCCTCGGCTGTGTACCGTTCCACTTCACAGTCGTTAGGGCCGCCCGGCGCACAATGGGGCGGCGCGAGTGAAGTTCCGGTTCCGGGCGCACAAACGTTGCACGACGAAATGACGTCATGATCTGCGCGCGCAGCAGGGCGCGCGCTAAGACTTTGCGCCGTTGCTAAATGTCTACTGAAGTTGGGGCGAGGCGCAGATCGCGCTGCGCCCGGGCGCTAAGCGCCTAGCGCTCGAGATCTACTCCTCCTAAGGCGCTAACGGCTGGCGTGCCCAACTGAATTTCTAGGCCATTATCTCTAAGCATATCTCTCATTAACATTCTTTCCAAATCTAGAACTGCAGGTCACCTTTCTCTTTATTTCAATGTGTAACATCCTCATCGTGTAACTCATTGTAAGCAACACTGTAGGAGATTCACTAATATTATATAATAGTAAATTATGGATTTGGCTACATAACAAAAGCAACTGGACTTCAAAAGGTAATTCATTGGACGTAAAACCCTTTGGGACATCCTGAGGATATGATTATACACTATCTAAATGCAAGTTATTTCTTTCTGTCTTATAACATACCTCTCATTATAAAACAATAACTATGAACAATGGCACAGGAGATCTGCTGATATTTACAAAGTCTGTTAGAAACACTGGACCAGAAATTCTGGTAGGCCTGCTCCAGAAATGCAGCAGGACAGGATTCTAGTCACCAGCGCGCTCTGGCATTGACCCTGATCCAAAACCCAGGAACAGGGTAATTTCTATAAAGGCGGAGGCCTCCACACCATCTACGATGCCTCCTGAGGATCTCTCCGAGGGGGGGGGGGGGAGGTGCTGGCTGTTCCAGCTGATGAGCTGCTTTTAAAAAAATGGCAGCAATTTCTCTGCTGCTCTGTGATCAATTGCCTTTAGGAAACCAGTATTCGGCCCTCATTTCCACAGTTATCCAGAAGGTATGCCTGCATTACGCTGCAACAAAGGATGAACTGGTGGGATTTTTGGCAGGGAAGTCATCTCACCAATCCCATTTCTTTGAGTGGCATCACAACAAAAGTGGGCGCGGGTACAAGTAGAGCTTGATGCACTCCTGTTGGAATTTTTTGTATTAGGAGGAATAGGGCAGGGGCCTTGTAGAACTGTGTCCCACCCCAAGTTCTGGCATATGCCCAACACTAGCCTCTGGCTTTTCCCACCTTACAGCTCTGTCCACGTCAAGCACTTCCTGCATCTGATACAGTAGGATCGCCAACCTGGTCTTAGACACCCATTAATGCAACTCTTGGTCACTTGCCAAGCTAGGCACAAGATGTTTTGATAAAGACTCGTCCAAATTTCCTTTCCTCCTAGCAGGGAGAAACCTTGCCTGTACGTGCACCAACTCTACAGTATCGTGGCTGAATCTAGAATGCAGCAGTGTAGAGAAATTTAATCTACTAACCTCAACTGTGTGGTACCATGGAGAAGTGTGCCACCAAAATACATCACTTCTACTTTATATTTTCTCAGTTCAATTTCAATGAAGGTAGATGTTTATAGAGAAGTAAGGTCATAGGGGGAAAAATTGAGTTGCGCCCCCTTTGGGGCGCTAACTTCGCCGGGGCGCTACTTTTAGTGCCCCAAAAGAATTAGCACCCCCGCGGCCGAAATTCACCAGTAGCGCCCCAAGAGGGAGGCGGGGCGCTTCCAGTAGCACCCCGCCTCCCTCTTGGGGTGCTGCATGGGAATATCACAGTGCTACGTGCCGCAGCGCCACGCTCTGCGGCATGTCGTGCCGCGGTACTGCAGGCCTTCCTCCCCTTCTTAAAGGAGAGGGGCCTAGCGCAGCGTGACCCGGGGCCCAGCTTGGCCACCAGGGATCGGAGGCACTATGTCCGACGGTGTCAGGGGAGCCTACCTGTGGCCAAGGCGGTGCTATTTAAAGGTGAGGTGCCAGGCAGCCATTTTTGTCGTTGGCCGCCTGCCAGCACCTGCCTCCACTGCCGTCTCCGGCCTCCTGACCCACCCCCCCGCGGAGTGCCGGCTGTGCTCCATGAGCCAGGCACTTCTCTTGAGTGCCAGACTCTTTTGTCGGCACTCCGATCCCCAGTGGCCCAGCTGGGCCCCGGGTTGCACTGCGCAAGGCCCCTCCCCTTAAAGAAGGGGAGGAAGGCCTGCAATACCATGGCACGATGTGGGGATGCGATATTCCCTCGCAACGCCCCAAGAGGGAGGCGGAGCGCTTCCAGTATCACCCCGCTTCCCTCTTGGGGCACTACCACTCAATTTCGGCTGCGGGGGCACTCATTTTTCCGGGCGGAGAAGTTAGCGCCCCAAAGGGGGCACGACTCAATTTTTCCCCCCATATGCTTTGCTAACCACTCTCTCAATATGTCCTGCCACCTTCAGGGACCTATACACATTAACTCCCAGGTCCCTCTGTCCCTGCACACTCTTTAAAACTGTGCCATTAAGTGTATATTGCCTCTTCCTGTTCCTTCTGCCAAAATGCATCACCTCACACTTCTCTGTATTAAATTCCATCTGCCACTTATCTGCCCATTCTACTAGCCTTTCTATGTCCTGTTGCAGTCGATTGGTATCATCCTCACTGTTTGCCACACCCCCAGATTTGGTGTCGTCGGCAAATTTAGAAATTCTACTCTGTATTCCAATATCCAGGTCATTTATATGTAGCAATAAAAAGCAGTGGCCCCAGCACTGACCCTTGGGGAACACCACTGTCTATCATCCTCCAGTCTGAAAAACAGCCATTTACCACAACTCGCTGTTTTCTGTCCTTAAGCCAATTCCTTATCCAATCTGCCACTGATCCACTTATTACATGAGCCACAATTTTGTTAACCAGCCTTCTATGTGGTACTTTGTCAAATGCCTTCCTAAATCCATGTAGACAACATCCATTGCATCCCCTTCATCAATCCTCCCTGTCACTTCATCAAAAAATTCAGTTAGATTTGTCAAACACGATCTGCCTTTTACAAATCCATGTTGGCTCTCCTTAATTAGCTTAAACCTCTCCAAGTGCCCATTAATTTTTTCCTTGACTATTGTTTCTAAAACTTTACCCACCACTGATGTTAAACTGACCGGCCTGTAGTTACTAGGATTGTCCTTACACCATTTCTTGAACAATGGTGTCACATTTGCCACTTTACAATCCTCAGTATATGCAGAAGCATCTAGCAAAGCATTATAATCTCCCCGTGGCCGTGTGTGTGTTGCTAAAATTATCACTCGGCCTACGAGATGCAGCCTCACAGAGATGTGAGGAAAGACTGAAATGTATTTATTTGAACATAGGAACCTGATCCGCCATTCAGTTAGATAATAGCTGATATGCCCATTGTGCCTGTGTTGGTTCTTTGCTAAAGTAATCCCACTGCCTGGCTTTTCCCCCATAGCCTTTTATCTTCTTCTGCTTCAAATATTTATTCAATGTTCCTTAAAGATGCAATAGCCCTGCCTCAAGCACTCCCCGTGGAAAAACATTCTATGCTCCAACAACCCTCGACATAAATACATTTCTTCTAACATTTCTCCTCACTCTTTTAATAATCATTTTTAATTGATAACCCCTTATCACCTAGTCATTCCCTCAAAATTCTTCATAATTTTAAAAGATCTCTATTAAATCTCCTTTTAGCCGTCTCTGCTCCAGTGGAAATCATCCAAGCATCTCAAGTTTCTCCTCATAACTATAGTTTCCCATCACTGGCAACATCTGGTGAATCTACGCGCTCTATGGCTTTAATAACCTTTCTATAATGGGTTGGCCAACACCATGCAATACTCTAACTCTGGCTGAACCAATGTTTTGTATAAATTCATCATTGCTTCTTTACCCTATGCCCCTATTTATAAAACCCCGAATTGTATTAGTCTTTTTATGGCTTTATCGATATGCACTCACACTTCCAGGGAATCCTGTTCCTGGGACTAGGGACAGAGTCACTGGTCAAGGCTTGGGAAGCTAAACAGAGCCAGGCCTGGTTAGTACCTGGAGGGGTAACCATCAGGGAAGACCAGGTGCAGAAGGTCATGGAAGAAGCCCTGAGGAGGGGCAGTTGGTGAGAAGGTCACAGAAGGAGCCCCAAGAGGGGCAGCTGGTGAGCAGGCTCAGGCGTTGGGCTGAAGATTGTCGGACAGGAAGAATGGTGGAAATGGAATGGCGGCGCGCACAGACGCAGTGGCTTTGCTTCTCCCAGGACGGTGCTATTTACGTTTAATGTTAATGTTATTTGTACTGGACTCATGGGAGCTTGCAAGATCACATTTCGTTGTGCATTGTACAATGACAATAAAGTTGAATTATTATTATGTATTTGAACCTCTAGATCTCTCTGTTCATCCACACCCTTCAGCGTCTTTCCATTAAATGCAACTCCCACACCACCACATCTTCCCCGGTGTGAGGCGCTGCTGACCTGTGGAGGAACTGCTCTCCCCTGGCTGGAGTTCTGTGTTTTTCCCGCTTCTCAGCAAGGCCAGGTTCTGATGGCCTCGAGCTGGGGCTGCTGATGTGTTCCAGGTAACCCGCTGAGGGTGTCAGATCCCCGGATTAGGCTTTTAGCTCGCTCCATGCCCATACTTTACCTGATGTACTGCCAGAGCACTCAGGTATGAGTGGCATTGGTGAAGCATATAATTGGGTTGTAAACAGAATAAATGTGTGGTAAGAGCAAAATAATAGGCAGAGGAGGTAAGCTTTCTACTGTGCTGAATTCACCAGTAAGCTGCTCACCGACAAACGGAGTTCGAGACTGAGCAACTTTTACAAGGACATATAGTTGTCAAAGGGATGTGCCCACATACGTTATTAGTGCCTCAGTCACTATTATGATTCAAAACTACTGATCAGATCAAACCAGGGAGCCTGATCTTTTTGTGCAGAAGTCCCCCTGATATGATGACATGGTTTCCTGCTTCAGCTAGTGTTGCCAATTCTCTCAGATTGTCCTGGAGTCTCCCAGAGTGGGACATGAATCTCCCAGGCACTGCTGATAGCAACCTATGAGAAAAGCAGAGTTTGCACATCCCATTCGCAGTTTGCAGCTGTGGTTTGCACTTTTTACTTGCTTCACCAGCTTCATGAGTGGCCTCTTTGGCTCAGTGGTAGCACTCTTGCCTGCAAGTCAGACGATTGTGGGTTCAAGCCCCACTCCAGACACCTCACCAAATAATCTAGGCTGACACTTCAGTGCAGTAGTGAAGAAATGCTACACTGTCAGAGGTGGCATCTTTCAGATGAGATGTTAAAGCAAAGTCCTGTTGAGTCTGTGTTTACAAGTGCAGTTATACTGAATAACAGGACACAGACTACAGAAGTAAGTAAACAGGTCTTTGCTGATTGAGGGTCAGGGCCGGAACTGAGGTACACTTTGCTCCACAGGGTTTATATACCGGTGTGGTCACCACCGGTACTACAATGTACAGGAGCCGTTAAAAAGTAGTCCATCACCTTAAGGTATCCTCTTAAGGTAGTACAGGTTACATACACTACAATTCCTCCCCTTTTAGCTTAACAGTGGACACCCCCAATTAATACACTACATGGATAACATATATACAATTTACACACAAGAACTGTTCAAAGATTCAGTCTCTGAGGAGGCCTCCTGATCCGGCCCGGATCATGCCTTTCAGGGATCTCTGGTTCCCGTTGCTGGGGTGACTCATCCACTTGATCTCCTATGGATTCAACATCATCCAATACGTTCGAGTCTGAGGTAGATGCTACAGGCTCAATAAGTTCTTCAACTGGTGTCTCTGCCGTAGACATGGGGTCGACCCTTGTTCTCGATTCCACAAGTTGGTCAGCATGACATCGTATTACGTTCTCTCCAACATCTACCGTGTACATCAAGGGTCCCTGTCATGCACGAATTGTCCCAGGTTGCCATTTATCATCCCTATAGTCCCTGGCCAACACTGGTTGTCCTATTTCAAAACTACGAGTGGCCTTTTTATTTATATGCTGGAATTGCTTGTTTTCGACTTCCCGTCGCACATTGGGTTTTAACAAATCCAACCGGGACCGCAACCTTCTGTTATAGAACATTATGGCAGGGCTTTGATTTGTCACTGCATGCGTGGCGTTTCGATACGCCATTAGGACATTGTCCACCTTGTGTTGTAGTGGAATATGATCTTCACTCATGGCCTTTATCGCCTTTTTGAACGTCTGTACAAATCTCTCGGCCAACCCATTTGTAGCCGGATGATATGGGGCAGATGTATAGTGTTTCACCCCATTCTTTTTCATGAATTTCTGGAATTCTTCTGACACGAACTGTGGTCCGTTGTCTGAACATATTTGCTCCGGCAATCCATTCCTTGCAAATATGGTTCTTAGAACTGCAATCGTCTTCTCAGAGGTAGTGGTCGACATCTTAATCACTTCTGGCCATTTAGAATGTGCATCTACTGCTATCAAAAACATGGAATCCATGAATGGACCTGCAAAGTCGATATGCACACGTTGCCATGGGGCTGAAGGCCATTCCCACGGATGCAGCGGTGCAATTGGAGGTGCGTTCTGAACTTTTTGGCACCCTGAGCAGCTTTTAGTCAGATCCTCTATTTGTTTGTCGATGCCTGGCCACCACACATAAGCCTTAGCAAGGCTTTTCATCTTGACTCCCCCCAGATGACCTTCGTGCAATTCTTTTAGAACTCTCTCCCTTAATTTAGGAGGAATAATCACCCTTGTTCCATACATCAATGTTCCTTGACATACGGACAGCTGTTCTCGTCTGGCTGAGAATGCTGGTAACAGTGGTTCGCCATGTGCTGGCCATCCCTTCACTGTCAAGTCGTAGACTCGAGACAGTGTCGGGTCATTTCGGGTCTCTCTCTCAATACCCGCATTGGTGACTGGTAAGCATTCGATGATGGTCGAGTCAAACATCTCGACAGGGTCAACTGCCGGTGCCTCTTCCGCTGTAGGTAGTGGCAGGCGTGACAGCCCATCAGCATTTCCATGTTGCTTTGTACCTTTGAATTCAATATCATATTGATGTGCCCCTAGGAAAAGGGACCATCTCTGAAGCCTCTGCGCCGTCATTACTGGAACACCCTTCGTAGGGTTGAAAATGGAAACCAACAGCTGGTGATCTGTCAGCAGCGTAAACTTTTGGCCTTGCAGGTAATGGTTAAATTTCTTAACTCTCCACACGAGGCTGAGAGCCTCCCTATCTATCTGAGCATAGTTGCGCTCAGCGGAGGTCAATGATCTGGATGCAAAAGCGACTGGCCTTTCCAAGCCATCTGGAAAATTATGTGAGAGCACTGTCCCGATACCATATGGAGAAGCATCACAAGCTAAGCGAATAGGCAGCGTTGGGTTAAAGTGAGCCAACACTTCCTTAGAGGTGATCAGTGCCTTGCTCTTTCGAAAAGCCCGCTTACAATCATCGCTCCACTTCCATGGTATTCCCGTTTGCAAAAGAGTGTTTAGCGGGTGTAACACCGTGGATAAATTTGGAAGAAACTTGTGGTAATAGTTAATCAACCCGAGGAACGACCTCAACTGGGATACATTTTCCGGTGCTGGAGCTTTGACAACAGCTTCGATCTTGTCAGGTGACTTATGGAGCCCCTCCTGGTCAATGACGTGGCCGCAGTACAAGATTCGCTTTTGAAAGAATTCGCATTTCTGGCGATTAGCTCTTTCAATCTGATGAGCACCTGCTCCAAATTCGCGAGGTGATCATTATCGTTATCTCCTGTAATCAGGATGTCATCCAGGTAACATTGTGTGCCTGGGATTCCCTGCAATACCTGCTCCATGGCCCTTTGCCAAATCGCTGGAGCCGATGCCACTCCAAAAACCAGCCTATTATACCGGTATAAGCCCTTATGTGTGTTGATCGTGAGATACTGTCATGACGCTTCATCAACTTTCATCTGTAGGTACGCCTGCGCCAGGTCTATCTTGGTGAAGTGCTTCCCGCCAGACAGTGAAGCGAAGATATCTTCAATCCGCGGAAGCGGATATTGCACCGTGTGAAGAACTGGATTAACAGTGATCTTGAAATCGCCACAGATGTGAACCTTCCCAGGTTCCCCCGGCTTGTTGCTCAACGAACGCTTCATGACAGGAACAATGGGTGTAGCCCATTCGCTCCAGTCCACCTTGGACAGTACCCCTGAACGTTCTAGCCCTTCCAGCTCTGCTTCCACAGCAGGTCGTATCGCATAAGGCACCGGTCTGGCTTTGAAAAATTTTGGGTTTGCATGTTCTTCAACCTTGATGGTTGCCGTAATTCCTTTCAGTGTTCCAAGTCCCTGTTGGAACACCTCCTTAGCATCGTCTAAGATTTTTGGACAGTCGTTTAGGTTTGACGTCGTCCTCCTTACAGGCATCCACAGTCAGTGCTTGTATGGAATGCCAGTCCAAATTTATTCTCCGGATCCATTCCCGTCCCAGTAGTGGCGGACCTCCATCAGATAACACATACAAGTCCATTTTCTGACTTTCTTTATCATTGTAGACCACATTTACTTTTATCTTTCCTTTGGGGTATACTATTTGCCCCGTGTATGTTTTCAATACAATCTCCGTATCCCTCAGGGGAATGTGCGAGAATAACCTTTTGTAATCTTGCTTATTCATGACCGCTAATGCCGACCCAGTGTCCAATTCCATCTTCACTTGGACTCCTGCTATCCGAAGCGTGACCCAGATAGTTTGGTGGTCTGCTGTGTTACCCACATTATGTATTTTCAGACAACCCAGTTCCTTACTGCTGGAGTCTGAATCCGTCTTCTGTTCATCCGAACTGTTCTCTGTCACCTTGTGTACTTTTTTGTACTTCTCCTGCAGTGACTTTTTGCTGCTGGTCTTCTTTCCTGACCGGCATACTCTCGCTATGTGACCAAGTTTGCCACATTGCCTGCATTCTTTGCCTTTGAACCAGCACTGGTTCTGGTCATGCTTTGTCCTTCCGCAACGATAGCACTTTACTGCGTCCAATGCCATTTCATTGGTGCTGAATTCCAGTGGCCTTTGCTGTATCTCTGCAGCGCCCCATGCTGCTGCTTCATGGGATGCTGCAATGCTGAAAGCTTTGTCCAGCGTAAGATCCTTTTCCTCCAGCAGTCGCTTCTGGGTTCCTTCCCTTAGGAGCCCACACACAAACTTATCTCTCAGTGCGTCTGCTAGTCCTGTTCCGAACTGGCAGTACTTTGATAACTTGCGCAGTTCTGTTAGGAATTCAGCATTGCTTTCTTCTTTAAGTTGAATTCTTTTGTAGAATTTAAATTGTTCCGCTATCAGCAGCGGCGTGGGGTTTAAATGCTCTTGCAGGATGGTAACAATATCCGCGAAACTCTTCCCTACTGGTTTGTCTGGGGTTACCAGGTTCCTTAATAACCCGTACGTCTTTGCACCCATCGAGTTTAATTGGGTTAGTGCTTTCTTATCATCCGGTACATCATTCGTTGTACAGTAAACTTCGATGCGTTCCACATAAGTGGCCCAATCTTCCACATCATTATCAAAAGCAGTGATGTTACCCGTTTTTGGCATCCTTGCTGAGTTTCTCCTTTCCCTTCGGATATTATTTAATATGATGACTTTTTTTAATTTATTTTTTATTTAAGATGGCGGCTTTTCCCGAGCTTGGCGGCTTTTCCCGCGCTTGTCTTCTTCCCCCGCCGACTCAAGATGGCGATTCCCACGCTGTTGCCGTCCACGCCTCCCAGCGGCCCTTCCTGCCTTTATTTTCCTTGCGCTGCTGCTCTTGTTGCCCCGCCGCTCCCGCGGTCCTTGTGGCCATAAAACGCTTTTCTGGCTGCTGCGCGTCTCTGCCCCGATTGCAGTCTGGCCCCTGACACCGGCTGTGGTCATGTTCTCCGCCCTTTCTTCGTTTTCCCTCCCCTTCTCCCACTGACAATTCGGCCGACTTCCCCCCCGTGCCGCTCGATCGGGCTTAGAAGGGATGATCACTGCCTGTTGCTGATGTTGGACTTCGTGGCCAGAAAACCAACCCGGGTTCCTGATGGCCTCCCATGCGATGCAGTGCTCAGTAGGATGTTGAGGGCGGATGCCCTTTTTCGACACCCGTTTCTGAGGACGAAGCTTCCTTGGATGCAAAACTGCCGCTAGGTACGATCAGACTCGTCACCACTGTTGAGTCTGTGTTTACAAGTGCAGTTATACTGAATAACAGGACACAGACTACAGAAGTAAGTAAACAGGTCTTTAGTGATTGAGGGTCAGGGCGGAACTGAGGTACACTTTGCTCCGCAGGGTTTATATACCGGTGTGGTCACCACCGGTACTACAATGTACAGGAGCCGTTAAAAAGTAGTCCATCACCTTAAGGTATCCTTTTAAGGTAGTACAGGTTACATACATTACAGGTCCCATCTGCCTTCTTAGGTAAATGTAAAATATCCCATGGCACTATTCAAAGAAGAGCTGGGGAGGTCTCCTTGGCCAACATTTATCCCAACACCTGAAACAGAGGTTTTGGTCATTTATTTAATTGCTGTTTGTGGGAGCTTGCTGTGCACAAATTGGCTGCCACGTTTCCTACATTACAACAGTGCCTACATTCAAAATTACTCATTGGCTGTAAAGTATCCTTTACTGGGGCTGGGACGGCCTGAGGTTGTGAAAGATGTGATATAAATGCATGTCTTTCTTTCTCCTGGTTCACGGAACTTCTCGCACGATAATTGTTGGTGCAAAACCACAAGCAAAGATACTCAGCTACAGGGCACCCAACCATTAGAAGATAAATGCTGCAACATTTGCAAGTGTTATTTGATCCAGCTCATGTGATCAGATGTCCTGTGATCAATGTCATATGATTAAAACACACTTGGTGAAATGTCACGTAAGCAAACCTCCAGGAATATCTCCAACCAAAGTTGGCAACCCCACACAAAATGAAAAATTGAAAAATTTCTGGGGTTTTTAAGCGACCTCCAGCAGTCCCTTTAAAGGATTGCTGAGTTAGACACTCAATCCTTGATACACTGAGCTCTGCCCATTTCTACCTGAATTTCACATTCGGTGGTCCTTCAACTAAGTCACCCAAGCTAATATGTCATCTGGCACACTTCTGGCGTAGTTGGGGCGTGGCAGATCACAACAGAAAATTCAATGGCCTAACATCAATGTTATACTAGAAAAACGGGTCACTGTAAGTTGCATTTCCCCAGCATAGATCCCAACACTGCACCTATTGCTGAAAAATAGACCTGTTGAAGATGTCTTCTCAGGTGTTCCTTTTATGTGATTCTGTTTTGAGAACCAAAGAACATTGCAGTATTAGGTAAAGGCTAAAGACTTGACAGCTGAATGTGTCAATAACAAAATATGAAAGCCCTGGCACCCTGTACCTGATCCCTTGTGTTTCTACTCCTTCTGCCTGTGTATGGAAGGGGCTGGGACTGGGTAGCACTTACAAGTAGGGGGTAAAGCTCACTGGGGCCGGGGCTGAGCTGGGACTAGAACTGGGACTGGCTGGTATTGGGACTGAGCTGGGGCTGGGACTGGAACCTAGCTGGGACTGAACTTGGACTGGGTTGGAGGCTGAGCTGGGACTGGGATTCAGCTGGGACTGGAGCGGGGATTTGGCTGGGGCTGGGATTTAGCTGGGGCTGAGCGGGGATTTGGCTGGGGCTAGAGCAGGGGTTTAGCTGGGGCTGGAGCTGGGATTCAGCTGGGCTGGGGCTGTGAGAATTTAGCTGGGACTGGGGCTGAGCGGGGATTTAGCTGGGGCTGAGCTGGAGCTGAACTGGGGCTGAGCAGGGATTTAGCTGGGGCTGGGGTTGAGCAAGGATTTAGCTGGGGCTGGGGTTGAGCGAGGATTTAGCTGGGGCTGGGGTTGAGCAAGGATTTAGCTGGGGCTGGGGCTGAGCGAGGATTTAGCTGGGACTGGGGCTGAGCGGGGATTTAGCTGGGGCTGAGCTGGAGCTGAACTGGGGCTGAGCAGGGATTTAGCTGGGGCTGGGGCTGGGGCTGAGCGAGGATTTAGCTGGGGCTGGGGCTGAGCGGGGATTTAGCTGGGGCTGAGCTGGAGCTGAACTGGGGCTGAGCAGGGATTTAGCTGGGGCTGAGCGGGGATTTAGCTGGGGCTGGGGTTGAGCGGGGATTTAGCTGGGGCTGAGCGGGGAGTTAGCTGGGGCTGGGACTGAGCGGGGATTTAGCTGGAGCTGGGACTGAGCGGGGATTTAGCTGGGGCTGGGGCTGAGCGAGGATTTAGCTGGGACTGGGGTTGAGTGATGATTTAGCTGGGACTGGGGTTGAGCGAGGATTTAGCTGGGGCTGGGGCTGAGCGAGGATTTAGCTGGGGCTGGGGCTGAGCGAGGATTTAGCTGGGGCTGGGGCTGAGCGAGGATTTAGCTGGGACTGGGGTTGAGTGATGATTTAGCTGGGACTGGGGTTGAGTGATGATTTAGCTGGGGCTGGGGCTGAGCGAGGATTTCGCTGGGACTGGGGTTGAGCGAGGATTGGGCTGGGGCTGAGTGGGGAGTTAGCTGGAGCTGGGGCTGAGCGAGGATTTAGCTGGGGCTGGGGTTGAGCGGGGATTTAGCTGGGACTGGGGTTGAGTGATGATTTAGCTGGGGCTGGGGCTGAGCGAGGATTTCGCTGGGACTGGGGTTGAGCGAGGATTGGGCTGGGGCTGAGCGGGGAGTTAGCTGGAGCTGGGGCTGAGCGAGGATTTAGCTGGGGCTGGGGCTGAGCGAGGATTTCGCTGGGACTGGGGTTGAGCGAGGATTGGGCTGGGGCTGAGCGGGGAGTTAGCTGGAGCTGGGGCTGAGCGAGGATTTAGCTGGGGCTGGGGTTGAGCGGGGATTTAGCTGGGGCTGGGGTTGAGCGAGGATTTAGCTGGGGCTGGGGCTGAGCGAGGATTTAGCTGGGTGTGATGAAATATGCCATTCATCAGGCACTGTATTCCCTGTGTTTAGTTTAGTTTCAGTTTCATTTCCTTACCTGTATTGTATTGTGTGTAGGGCTCCGCCCATACCTGGCCCCTACTTAAGCAGGCCCCAGCGTGTCTCACAGCAGTACAGCAGATCTCTGGATGAGAGACACTTCTCCAATGTGTATTACTTTCTGAGTTAATAAAAGCCTTGCTTTGCTCCGTTAACGTCGAGTCTCAGATTCATTGAGGCACATCAATTTTATTAACTCAATTTTCAACGCAATGGACCAACTCTTGAAACCCGAACGTTTGGATTTGGACCCGCATGCTTCGGACGCATCGGCACGATTCGGACACTGGTTTAAGTGTATGGAATTCTTCCTGGACAATTCCGCAGCCATCACAGGCGCTACGGACGCTAAGAGTATGAAACTCGGAATCCTGCGGAATTGGGTAAGCCACCGGGTTTACCCCCTCATCCAAGACGCCGACACGTACCCGGCCGCCTGCGACATCCTAAAGGCACATTACCAGCAGCCTACGAACGAGGTGTACGCAAGGCATCTGCTCGCTACTCACACACAGCGACCTGGGGAATCGCTGGATGAGTTCCTAGTCACCCTGAAAACGCTTGGCAAAGACTGCAAGTGCCAAGATGTAAAAGCCGCAGTGTACACTGACGAGCTTGTTCGTGATGCCTTTATCGCAGGCCTCAGCTCCACTTACATCCGGCACAGACTACTGGAAAAAACGGGATTGGACCTGAAACAGGCTGTGGACACAGCGCGATCCCTGGATGTGGCCCAGAGAAACTCAGACGCCTACTCTTCGGCCCGCGCCGCCCGCGCCGCCATGTGTGCACCAAGGGCACCGCCATCTTGGAAGGCATCTTCCCCGCCCGGCAGCCCGACACCGTCGGGGCCCCGCTCTCCCCCCAGAAGCCCTACGACAGCCGCGACGCATCGGGGCCCCAACTGCTACTTCTGCGGGCAGCCGAAGCACATCAGAAACCTGTGCCCGGCGAAAGGCACCACCTGCTTTAAGTGCAGTAAGAAGGGGCACTTCGGGAAGGTGTGCAGAGGAAACCCCGCTGGAAAACCCACCACCGCCGCGTGTGCACCGTGGGAGCGGCCATCTTGGACGCCATCTTGCCCGACCTCGTGGGGTCCGCCATCTTGTGAGCAGACAGCGTGGACGCCATCTTGTCTCGATCAGGGCCCTACAGTGGCATCGGTCACAGTGGACCAGACCAGACCGCACCCGCTATCCAAATCAATGGTGGACATCGAGGTAAACGGGTGCGGGGTTAAATGTTTAATTGACAGTGGAAGCACGGAGAGTTTTATCCACCCTGAACTAGCACAACAACTCTCTCTAACGGTGGTCCCTGCTCGGGGCACCATCTCTATGGCTGATAAAACCCAGACATCGACCATTATGGGTTACTGCGCGGTACAATTGTCCGTTAACGGAACTGTATACGATAATTTTAAATTACTAATCATGAAGAATCTATGTGCGAGCGTGATCTTGGGCTTGGATTTCCAGTGCCACCACCAAAGCATCACGCTCAATTACGGTGGGTCCCAGCCGCCCCTCACAGTGTGCGGTCTGGCTACCCTGAAGGTAAAGCCGCCTTCGCTATTCGCGAACCTTACTCCCAACTGCCGGCCAATAGCGACCAAAAGCAGGAGGTACAGCTGGGAGGACAGGCGGTTTATCGCGACCGAGGTAGACAGGCTCCTGAAAGAGCGCATTATCGAACGCAGCAACAGCCCGTGGCGCGCCCAAGTGGTGGTGGTGAGGGGTAGCGAGAAGAAGCGGATGGTGATAGATTATAGCCAGACGGTTAATCTATACACCCAGCTAGACGCCTACCCGCTACCCCGCATATCCGAGATGGTGAACCAAATCACCCAATACCGGGTGTTCTCCACCATCGACCTCAAGTCAGCGTACCACCAGCTCCCTATCAGACCAGGGGACCGCCCGTACACCGCCTTCGAGATGAACGGACGCCTCTACCAATTCCTCAGAGTCCCCTTTGGGGTGACGAATGGGGTCTCGGTCTTCCAGAGGGAGATGGACCGCATGGTCGATGACCACCACTTGCAGGCAACCTTCCCCTACCTCGACAACGTCACCATCTGCGGTCACAACCAGTAGGATCACGACTCGAACCTCGAGAGGTTCCTGAAAACCGCACAAAAACTCAACCTCACTTACAACGAGGACAAGTGCGTTTTCAACACCATGCGCCTCTGCATACTAGGCAGCGTGGTGGAGAATGGGGAAATCGGACCAGACCCCGACCGATTGCGCCCCCTACGGGAGCTGCCCCTGCCCAACACTCCCAAAGCCCTGAAAAGGTGCCTGGGGTTATTTTCTTATTATGCCCAATGGGTCCCCAACTACTCCGACAAAGCCCGCCCCCTCTTGAAAGCATCCTCTTTTCCGCTCTCTGCTGAGGCCCACGCCGCCTTCAAAAGCATTAAGCGGGATATTGAGCGGGCCACGCTATAGGCAGTGGATGAGAACACTCCCTTTCAAGTGGAAAGTGATGCGTCTGACTTTGCCTTGGCGGCCACCCTCAACCAGGCGGGGCGGCCCGTAGCTTTCTTCTCGAGGGCCCTCCAAGGGCCCGAGATCAGACACTCCTCCGTGGAAAAGGAGGCCCAAGCCATCGTGGAGGCAGTGCGCCACTGGCGGCACTACCTAGCCGGCAAACGCTTCACCCTACTTACCGACCAGTGGTCGGTAGCGTTTATGTTCAATAATAAACAGAGGGGGAAGATTAAAAATGATAAGATTCTTAGGTGGCGGATCGAGCTCTCCACCTTCGAGTATGACATCATTTACCGGCCAGGGGCCCTTAACGAATCCCCCGACGCCCTCTCACGAGGGATGTGTGCCAGCACCACCGGGGATCGGCTACAGACCCTCCACAACGACCTCTGCCACCCAGGGGTCACACGGCTGTTCCACTTCATAAAGTCCCGCAACTTACCCTACTCGATTGAGGAAGTTCGGTCTCTGACCAGGAACTGCCGCACTTGCGCTGAGTGCAAGCCTCGGTTCTACCGCCCAGATAGAGCCCACTTAATCAAAGCTACACGGTCCTTTGAGCGGCTCAGCTTAGATTTCAAGGGCCCCCTCCCGTCAGTCGACCGCAATGTTTACTTCCTGAACATTGTGGACGAATACTCCCGTTTCCCATTCGCCTTCCCCTGCCCAGACATGGCCAGCGCCACGGTCATTAAATGCCTCAACAGCCTGTTCTGCCTGTTCGGTATGCCGAGCTACATCCATACGGATAGGGGGGCGTCCTTCATGAGTAAAGAGCTACGCCAGTACATGCTGTCCAGGGGGATCGCCACGAGCCGTACCACCAGCTACAACCCCCAGGGTAACGGCCAGGTGGAGCGAGAGAACGGGACAGTATGGAAAGCAGTCACTCTAGCTCTAAGGACCAAGGGCCTCCCTATCTCCCGCTGGCAGGAAGTCCTCCCAGATGTGCTCCACTCGATACGGTCGCTATTGTGTACTGCCACTAATGCCACGCCTCATGAACGAATGTTTGTCTTTCCCCGGAAATCCACCTCAGGCGTATCCATGCCGTCATGGCTCTCCACCCCAGGTCCGGTATTTGTACGAAGGCATGTGAGGGGCCACAAGACGGACACCCTCGTGGAGTCAGTGCACCTACTCCACGCCAACCCCCAATACGCGTATGTCCGGCACGCCGACGGAAGGGAGGACACCGTGTCCATAAAAGACGTCGCCCCAGCCAGTAACGATAACAACCACGACAACAACAGCAACAACGATCACAGCAATTCTTACCCACCCACTATCCTTTCACCACCCCCGGAAGAACATCGACCAACGGTGCCCCCACCAACTACCCCTTCAACAACCCTGGCGGCGCCCCCGGCAGAGACGCAGGAGGCCACCGGGGACACCCAGCCAACACCCGCGGCACCACAACAGCTACGTCGGTCACAGAGGACTATCAAACCCCCGAACAGACTAAATCTGTAGAAGGGGTGAATGTGATGAAATATGCCATTCATCAGGCACTGTATTCCCTGTGTTTAGTTTAGTTTCAGTTTCATTTCCTTACCTGTATTGTATTGTGTGTAGGGCTCCGCCCATACCTGGCCCCTACTTAAGCAAGCCCCAGCGTGTCTCACAGCAGTACAGCAGATCTCTGGATGAGAGACACTTCTCCAATGTGTATTACTTTCTGAGTTAATAAAAGCCTTGCTTTGCTCCGTTAACGTCGAGTCTCGGATTCATTGAGGCACATCACTGGGGCTGGGGTTGAGCGGGGATTTAGCTGGGACTGGGCTGAGCGGGGATTTAGCTGGGGCTGAGCGGGGATTTAGCTGGGGCTGAGCGGGGATTTAGCTGGGGCTGGGCGGGGATTTAGCTGGGGCTGGGGTTGAGTGGGGATTTAGCTGGGACTGGGCTGAGCGGGGATTTAGCTGGGGCTGAGCGGGGATTTAGCTGGGGCTGAGTGGGGATTTAGCTGGGACTGGGCTGAGCGGGGATTTAGCTGGGACTGAGCGGGGATTTAGCTGGGACTGAGCGGGGATTTAGCTGGGGCTGAGCTGGGATTTAGCTGGGGCTGAGCTGTGATTTAGCTGGGGCTGAGCTGGGATTTAGCTGGGATTGAGCGGGGATTGAGCTGGGGCTGGGGCTGAGCTGAGATTGAGCTGGGGCTGAGCTGGGATTGAGTTGGGGCTGGGGGGGATTGAGCTGGGGCTGAGCGGGGATTGAGTTGGGGCTGAGATTGAGCAGAGGCTGGGGCTGAGCGGGGATTGAGCTGGGGCTGAGCGGGGATTCAACTGGGGCTGGGAGGCGCTGAATTGGCGTCATTATGTGACGCGGGCGGGGGAGTTGGAGAGGCTGAAAATGTTCCATGAACCGTGTCGAATTCAGCAAACCTCGCATCTCTGACCCTTTCTGTACTCCTCTCACTTGCGCATTTCAAAGGGAGCGGAGATGAAACGCCTTCGCACGAATCGTTAACATTTCACAGCTGGTGCGGTAACTGAGTTGGATAAGATATTGACTTTGTCGTGACTTTCGTCATTAAAACGCCGGCTGTTCACAACAGGACTGACGTGAGCACGCTAATTGTGTTCAACCTTTATAATTTTATTCCTCATGAATCAATAGTGTGTTTAATTTCCAACTGATTGTGTTCCCCCCACTGCACTCCCACCCCTGCAGCCTTTAGACTGGGCTGGACACCACACTGGAGTAACTATCAAGCCCAAACTGGCGGAGACTGTCGCCCTCGCACAGTTTCTCTCCAGACTCCAGTGTACCTGACCCGGCAACTTCAGCATTATGCAAACCACTTCGAGCAGCACCAAAGTTGAAGCATAAATGATCCCGAGTCAAACCTCTGTTGGGGAGAGAGAAGAGCCTTGAATTGTTTGCGTTACAATCAGGCCACTGGCAAGTGTTGTAATGAAATACAGAAAACGCTGGAGATACTCAGCAGACCAGGCAGCATCCGTGGAGAGAGAAACAGAGTTAACGTTTCAGGTCGATGACCTTTCGTCAGAACTGGCAAAAAGCAGGAAATTGAGCTGATTTAAAAGCAAGTTTAGGGGCTGGGAAATGGGGGAGGGGATGTTTGAACAAAAGGGAAGGTCTGTGATAGGATGGAAGGCAGGAGAAGTAAAGAGGCATTAAGAGATATTCAAGGCAAGAGATGGTAATGGGACAGGTGAAGAAACAAAGGATGGCCCTAGATGGAGTGTGAACTGCGCTGGCAGAATGAAAGAGAGCTGCCATGTGGGAGAGAGAAAAAAAGGCACAAACAAAAAGTGTGGATAAAAAATATAAATATGATAGGGGCTGAGGTTATGATCTGAAATTGTTGAACTCTATGTTGAGTCCAGAGGGCTGTAAAGTGCCTAATCGAAAGATGAGGTGCTGTTCCTCGAGCTTACACTGAGCTTCCATGGAACAATGCAAGAGGCCGAGGATGGTGAGGTCTGAGTGGGAATGGAGTGGAGAATTAAAGTGACAGGCGACCGGAAGCTCGGGGTCGCCCTTATGGACTGTCTCTTCAACGAAGTGTTGTAATGATCCTTTTTGTGAGATTGTGGCATCTGCCTTTGGAAATGGATAGGAAACAAAATATTGGTCAAATACTTTTTCCATGAAGATGCTTCCCCTTTATATTGTATAAACTTATTTTTATGTGGCGCTAGCACTTCATGAAATCGAGTTATACCTGACAGAACAATGTTCTTTTACAAAGGAAACATGGCTGCCTATAACCAGAGGGGCACACGGCAGGAATGACTGTACCTGTACCCACCATGTAATGAGCAGAATCAGGAAATGGTAATATTGATCAGTTCAGGATGTTGCGAGAGATTTTCTCTGAGAACATAATGAACATCAAACCTGTTCTTTGCAGAGCGCCTGAAACAGGCGGGAGGCTGCTTACGTATGTGAATCGGGGACGCACGCTGGCTGTAGGACACAGTTTGTAATTGTTATGTACAAGTAGACATCGCGCACGATCCATCCATTTTGTACCAAATGGTGAGCAACCTAACCAGCGTTCCAAATGTGGCCTTTGTTAGGGGGGATTTTTTGTGGGGCCAGGAGGAGCAGGAATGATCTTCCTGGCCGCATAAAAATACTGTGGCCCACAGTCTGCCATTGCTTAGGCTACACCTCCTCCGCCCCGTGGTGCGCCTCGGCCCTTTTACTGCCGACTATTTGCTCGGTTTGTTCATGGAGCTGTCGGATTTTCAGCTCCACCCGGTTCAGCGAGCTGCCTTATAGCGCACATTGAGCGCTGGGAAGTTCACTGTCTGCTTTCGAATAAGGCCTGAACCTGAAAATGTTTCGGGCAGCACGCTGAATCTATCAGACGGACGCACCACTGAACTCACACCCGCTTTGGCGAAAGTTGCAAGTTGCCCTCTTATATGTCCAAGTCAGGATGGTGTGTGACTTGGATGTGATGGCGCACCCACAACATTGCTTCTCAGTGGCAGAGGTCACAGAGGAGGGAGGTGCTGTCGAAGAAACCATGATTTGTTACAGTGGATTCTGTAGTTCGTACATACTGCAGCCACAGTACATTGGAGAAAGGGGTGGCTATTAAGTCCCAAACCAGGATCATACCTGGATTTTCTGGCTGGGATGGCTCAGCAAAACAACACATAATTACACTGAGCAAACTGGAAGAGCTTTTCTCCTTGTACGATAGCAAAATACTGCAGATGCTGGAAATCCAAAATAACAACAGAAAATGCTGGAAAAACTCAGCAGGCCAGGCAACATCCGTGGAGAGAAATTAGAGTCAACGTTTCGGGTCGAAACCCTTTTTCAAAACTGGAAAGGAAATGAAATAGATCGAAGGCAGGGCTGCGATAGAACAAAAGAAGTAAAGAGATATTAAGAGGTATTCAAAACCAGACGAGATGGTAATAGGACAGTGGAGACAAAAGACAGCTCAGATTAGGTGTGAAGTGTACTGGCAGGATGAGAGACAGCTGCCATGTGGGAGAGAGAAAAAAAAAGGAAAGCGGGGGAAGGGAAGACCCAAAACAAAGGGGTGGGAAAAAAAATAAGTAAAAATGTAATAGGGGCCAAGTTTATGATCTGAAATTGTTGAACTCGATATTGAGTCCAGAAGGCTGCAACGTGCCTAATCAGAAGATGAGGTGCTGTTCCTCAAGTTTACGTTGAGCTTCCGTGGAACAATGCAAGAGGCCAAAGACGGTGAGGTCCGAGTGGGAGTGGAGCGGTGAATTAAAATGACAGGCGACCGGAAGCTCGGGGTCACCCTTACGGACTGAACGGAGGTGTTCTGCAAAGCGGTCACCCAATCTGCGTTTGGTCTCCCCAATGTAGAGGAGACCGCAACGTGAGCAGCGAATACAGTATACTAGATTGCAAGAAGTACAAGTAAATCGCTGCTTCACCTGGAAGGGGTGTTTTGAGCTTTTCTCCTTTGTTCATTTTAAGAAAAAAGGCAATGCTAGAAGTTGGGAGAGGCTGTGTAAGAGTACTGGTATGTGAGTGTACCGCCAGCTCATGCTTGTAAATTAGTGTTTTAAACTCAATATCGGTCATTTCAATATGTCACAAAGATGTCAAAAATATTACCATAGCAACTACAAAAAACATCACTTGTTAGCTATGAATGGTTTGTTTACAGAAACGCTCCCAGGCTACAAGGCTGGATTTTAAGAAAATATACCTCCAAGGCTCTCACAGTATGTTGCTATCAATTGAATTTAAGAGCTGGGTTTATTACAGCAAGGCCATAAAAGGTCAAACCTTTGAAGACTGAGTAATCACTCTTGGAGCTGGAGGCTGGTAATGGCCACTGTTGTCTGTGGATTCAGCCTTGCCCACCTACTATCACTGTCCTTAGCTTTTACCATGATAGTTAAATATAACAGAATATCTTAACTCATTAAGAATGTCTCTTTATTTTTAGCTGTACAATTTAAGAATACAGAGAAAATATCTGCATTATTTTGTTAATTTATTCCATTATTGTAGTTTAAGTGAATAATGTCTGATTTGTCAAGAACAGGGTGGTTGACAAACATTCCAGTATGAAACATTTAACAATACTGAAAAAATAAACTACCTCCCAGTGTCACACTTTACCAATCTCGTAGGATCAGGAACAAAAGTCCAAACCAATTGGAGAAATAACTCTTCCTTTTCTATAGACGCTTCCTCCTTATAGGTTACTGGTCAGCACACAGACACAAGCAATGAAACAGTAAGTGTGTCTGTAATAACTGTGAACACTACACCTTGAACAAAGGTGGTTCACTCCAGTGCTTTGAAAAGGCACCTGGGAAGAATAGGTGTGTTTTTTCAGAAAAGTTGCGAAAATGATAACTAAAATGGTGTGTGTGCATTTTTTTATTGAGAACAAGACTCCATCTTCCCCCTCCATTTCCCTGCAATTTTCTATCCTTCTCTCCTGAAGGCACTGACACACACTGGGTTAAATTTTCATGGTCACCCTCAAGTCATTTGCCCAAGTGTTCATTCTTTAATAGACTATGAGGCACCACAACCAAGCTTGATTCTGTCCTCACCAGAAATCCAGACACAAGTGGGCAGATCTTGATTTTGGGTGATAGTGAGTTGGCTGCCAGTTTCAAATCGCTCCCGATTTTTATTTCCATTGACTTCAGTGGGTCAACATTGGGAGAGATAAATCACCTATTTTATGCTATCGCACAGAGTCAAGATCTACATACTTTTTCCAGAAGGAAAAATGATCAGTCAGAGAAATGCTGGCTGTTTACTTCTTCCTCTCACTAGCCCTTGGGCACCAAAAGCCAATTGTAGCTGAGAACAGCTAACTCAGTGCAGACCAGGAATCAAACCTGGGACAGGTGTGGCCTGCTTGGCTCGGCACTACAGCAGGTGATGCCTTTACCTACTGAGCCATTGGGATAGCAAGGAGGCCATGTAAAAGTGCAAGTAATTTCTTCATGGAAAGCTAGGCTGAAATTCCTGTTGGTGATATTAGTGAACAAATGTTTAATATGGCTGCCTGACATTCCTCGGTCCCTTATTTTAGTGGTGGCATTAACCCCATTCGAAATAAACTGGTTAACACAATGCATTTGTCTATTAATATCACCAGCAGTGATTTTTTTAAGGTCTATTATCTTTATCTCACAAAGTTGTAATTACGTGGTGTTAAAAGGAATAATTCAAAGTTGCAAAATATTACTAGAAAATTCAATACATAAATACAAAATTGTAGGCCTGTAAAAAAATAAATCTGGTCATTACAGTCTGGACGGTGAACTTTTAATTCAATTTATTCAGATTTTATAAAAAAATATTTCGTGGCACAGCCAGTGGGCATCTGGAGGCAGCTGTAAAATGGAGAGATCTCTCTCTAATCTGGTGTTTGCTGGAGCACAGAAACTTGTTTGGGTTGCCAATGCTTCCCATAGCCTAACACTTGCTGCAGCAATTCTGGTTCAGCAAGTGAAGGTTCCTGTCCACATTAGATCTTGGCTGCCTGCAAAGGACAGAGTTCCAGCTAACAACACTGCCTGGAAGAGAGCTGCATAGGCGGGAGAAGTATTCTGTGCAGACTTTTTTGGATCGACCCAAGTTGTCAGAACCTGTAGCACTAGTGAGAGATGGTGGACTGACCCGAAGCCCACGAATGTTTGTGAAATGTGATATGAATGTTTATGATCCATGTGTGTAAACAATCATCAGTTTACCAATTGTCACAGCTGTCCATGTCTGAGGCCAGATCCCAGAGTGCACATCATAGAGGGTTTATGGCCCTTTTAATAGCATGTTGCAACCTGGGAGGTTGACATCTGAAACCTAAGGTATTCATGTGCAATTTGCTGCCCATTCCTACAACTGTCACTCCCGAATAAAGAACTTGTTTTGCTGATCAGGCTGGCGGACCTGTGACTCAATAGTTCAGCGTTTCCCAGTAGGAAATAAGATAGGTGGCCTCAGTAAACTGCTTAAAGGAGAAAGTAAGAAAGTTTGAGGATAGTCCCTCTTGTACACAGTACTTTCATATTCTCTCTCTTCAAGTGAAACCAAAGAAAGATGAATTCTTATTTTTGTGCAGTATTTTTAGTCTTTTGAGACCAGTGTTTTCTGGTTACCACTTCCTTCGGCGCTATTCTGGGATACTGTACTAAGAGTGCAAGACATGTGGACCTCCCTTGCCATAGCACAGTCACATTTAACCAATGCAGCAAAGATTTCCCTTTAATCAAGTTACTTTGGTAGAACGTGGATCAGATCTTAAGCTGAGATTATTTTCAATGGTTTTGACAATCTTATTGAATACTCGCTGTATTCTCCTCACAAGGAAGTTTAAAAAAACTCCCAATTTGAAGTGTTCCTATGGATTTGTATTCTATTCTTCCTTTAAAACCTTAAAGCTATTCTCACTGCCTTTAAAAATATTTGTATTAAATCTGGCGTCTGTGTTAAAGTGAATTATGAATACTCTCATCACAAGTAACATGGTCTGATATATAAATTCATTTTTGAAAGAAGCCAATTGCTTGGCAGTTACAGTTACAGAAACTTACAGCGTCACTTAGTGTAGTATAATAAGTATACCATCTGTCAATGTCTAATTATATCCCAAACTACCATCAATTATACAGTCAGTTGTCTGCCATTCATCGACACAAATGACCTATTCTTGAAGCACTACTGACCCCCAGTGGTAACGCAGCATAATACACACACCATGGCAGATATTCACAGTTATTGAAAGCAACATTCCTACCTCAGATTGTTAACTTTCATACACTCAATATGACTTGGATTGCGACAGAATTTAAAAAGTTAAATGAGAAAAGTAAGTTTTTTTTTGTAGAACTATAAATTGGTGAACTTATCATTAACAGTACTCTGGAATGGCATCACCATCCACACTGTCTAGTTTTCAGCTGTAAGTCCAAGACAATGTTAGGTTGATGAATTTTCCACCTTTGCAGAATAGCAATATAGAACTACCTCTGGCAATCTGGGAAGGAAGGACCAATCAGTAAGAGGATGTGTCAGTTCGAATACTGCCTGATGACTGATTCCCTTTTGTTGCGGTACTACTGGTGGGCTGTGTCCTTTTCTTCTTTCTCTTGGCCTCTCTCAGGCCCTTCTCTTCTGTCTGTTCCCCTTCCTGTCACCTTGTCATGCCACCAATCCCATGTCATTACTCCCCTCTCAGGTACTTTGCACCCCCTGCCACAATCCCAACTCATTATCAGTCCCCTGCCTTCCTACTCCTAGATTAAGCCCACAGCTTCCCTCTGTGCCTCGCATGGTATGCTCCAAAGGGCCCATCAAGGCACCCATTCCTGCCTGCTTAGGAGCAGAAACTCCAACTGCCCCATGCTCCTCTCTTGCCCACCTTTCCACCCATAGCACCTGTTGGAGACTAACTGTGCCAACCTGCTTCCCATCCCATGTACCCTGCCCAACAGCACTCACCTGCACTCTAACAATGGATCAACAATCACTGTCCCTCTTCGCATTAACTTTCAGAATGTTCATTCACATGCATAGAAGGGCCTTGCCATCCATGACCTAATTGTGGAAGATTTCATTGACATCCTGGCTTTGACTGAAACTTGGCTCACACGTGGCAATGCCTTGCCTCCTACAGAAGCCTCCTTGCCTGGCAATACTTTGCACCATCTGCCTCATCCAAACCGACATGATGGCAATGTGACACGTATCCCCAAGTCCCATCTTGGTCTCTCCCCTACTCCTTTGGTACCTTCTTCTTCAAGAACCTCACCTTGTTCCACCCCTTTCACCTCCTTTAAAATCCTCGTTGTCTATTGTGCCCCACCCCCCGCAAACCCCTGCCCAATTTTCTGACTGACATCCTCCCTCCTTTCCTCCCTCACCCTCAGCATTGAGCGACTACTCATCCTAGGTAATTTCAATCTCCATCTCAGCTCCATTTGCCTTCTCTCCTCTGGATTAACTACCCTCGCTAAACCTCTCCCTCCATATAAACTCTCGGCCACATAGTTACAGCTGCCCCCTCGACCTTGCCAATGCCCACGATCACAATCACTGAGAAGCCCATCTCTGACCACCTAATTGTATCCTTCAGAACCCAAATCCCCCACCCCCTTCCTACCCCACTTCCTTCTGTATACGCCCTTCGAAAAAAAACTCTTCCCCAAATCACTTACAATTGCATTTCCAAACACTCAACTGCCTCGACGTTGGCCCTCTAGTCACCACAATACTTCTGTTACCGTCAATTTGAGCAACCACCCCCTCACCTCCACCTTTAATGGCAATGGGCTGGATTTTGTCCGTGTGGGCGGGCTGGGGCGTGTCAGGTGGAAATCGTGTCAGGACCCCGACTCCTAAGTGAAGTGTTGAAAAAGTGGGATTTTCACCTAATTGGGCAATTGATTTCCTGTGTGTGGGAACCCTTGGCCCAATTAGTCTTTTCATACAGAAAGTTGCCTCCAATGACATCATCAATGCTGCTGGATTTAAGACCTGCAAGCAGCCTTGCTTCTTCTGGAGGCTGCAAAAGCTCTGCAAATTGTATGAAGGGGGAGTTGATTTCCCAACAATGCCCACGATCAAGCAAAAGTGTGCTGCTCGATTTGATGAGCCCTCCCTCCAAGCTCTGGTGCACGGAGCCAGATGAAATAAGGAGGTGCTGGTCCCTTCCTCAGGGAGAAAAAAACCACCCCAGCAGACAAAAGCTGTGTGGCTACAAGTGGCCCAGAAGGTCCGCTCCATTTCGCTGAGCTGCAGAATCTGGCTGCAATGCAGGAAGAGGTTTCATGACCTTCTCTGCACAGGAAAAGTGAGTATGACTTTCCCATCACCCTCAATCTGATCTCTATCGCTTCTCCTCACCAGCACTGCTTTGCCAACCTCTTCCTCCACATCCCACTTGACACTTACATGTCTGCACCCTTACCCATTCCCTCTCTCTCTAAGGTCACATTCACTTAACTATTCGACCATGCAGCCCTCACACTTCCTATCACTGTGATGCCATGACAACAACAACTTTCAGCACACAGGGAGGGTCCTTTGTATCCTAAGCATCTATGCTATGGATTCTCTACACTCACTCCTTCATTCTCACTCAAACTCCACTTGTGTCCCTCATTGCAGGAAAAGAGAGCCCAGAATAAGAGGGAAAGAGCCATGACAGGAGGAGGGCCACCCTCAGTAGCCCAGCTCACCGCCTGGGAGGAGGCGGCCCTGGAAATCACCGGGATTGAGGAGGATTCCCAAGTGGGGGACGGACAGATGGGCGCATCGCAACAAGCTGGTAACAGAATAGTTTGGCATCTCTCTCATTGACATTGCATGAGTCACTGATAATGAATCTGATGCTCTAACAGATTGACTTATGATCATCTGCACTATTCAACGTTCATGTAACCTTGACCTCACATCTCTAACTCTTTCCTTTACTCCCCCACAGGACCATCGAAAGCTCCCGTCCCCACTGTCCAGGAGGAAGAGCCTGAGCTTCCAGACTCTCAGAGGAAGCTGCAACCTCTGAGGGCGCAGCGTCAGCAGAATTCAGAGCACCCAGCACCAGCGCAGACACTCACACCTCGGTGGGACCTTCGCGAGATAGAGTAGTGTTGGCACCTGGTGTATCACAGCTCACAAGTGAGCATCAGCAGATGGTGGAGACAGGGACAGCAGTGGAGAGTCCTCGTCGGAGGGCGCAGGACTCTGCCAGCTCGGCTCAGCTGCATGTCGACCCTGTGCCTCCGGGTCCATCCAGAAGGAGAGCAGTGCTGGAACTCCAGGAACAGGTGCAGGAGTCTCTGTCAGGGTCCAGGGTCGCTGCAAGTGTTGAGCGAATGGAGGAGTCTATCGCGAACATGAGCAGAGCCTTTGTGGAGGCATTGGTGCATGAACACATCACCATGGAAAGGATGGCAACCTCCATGGAAAGGATGGCTACAGTAGAGGAGAGGATGGCTATGGCCATGGAGGAGCTAAGTCGCCTGAGTGTAGAAAACATGGTCATTGTTCAGAATAGACTGACATCTATTGAGGAGCGATGGTCAGCTATTGAGCATAGAAAGCAGACCTTCATGGAAGTCCTCTGAAGTAGGACTGCCAGTGCAGAAACAGGTCCTCATGGCCGCCCCCCGCCCTGAAGTGCAGCAAGATGCAGTCAAGCCACTTGCTAGCTCTGAAGTGGGGCTGACCCATGAGAGGGATGTTGGTGGCAGACAACAAGGAAGTGGGGGCACCTCTCCAAGTGCTCACACGACCATGCCACTGCAAAGCCTTCGGTCAGAGCCCCACCAGTGTCCTCACCCAACTGAGATGGGCGTCTCATCCCCTGCACAGCCACAGGAGCAGCAGACTGTTGCCGAGCCCTCACAGGTTCACAACCCCAGAGGATGGCCGCCAAAGGTGTCGAGACAGGAGCAGCAAGAAAGTGAGTAAGGGGCCTCCACATCTGCTGAAGCCACAGGGGAAGCACCACGTAGGAGCACGCGTAAGAGGAAGATAATGCACAATGAGTCACAAGGGTAGTCACTCGGGTGTTATGTTGTGTTTATTTTTTAAATGCCATCAGTTGCTTGTTGTGATAAAAATTTCTGATGGCAAACTGTTGAAGTTGTGGCCTGTGTCATTTCGCAAATGGGATTTCCACATTGAGGGCTTAGGGCGACTTGCAATTGTCATTATGGTGGTCAGAGTGATAGAAATCCGTAGGTTCTTGTTCATTGTCGATGCCCTGGTAATAAGGTGCGAGGCAAAAGTGTTTGATTGTACAGGCTAAGCAAATGTGACCAACATGAGTGCGTCCCTTGCATCCCGGGCAGCAATATGGTCGCGCTCTGGCGCCTTCTGGCCTGTGCATCTTCAGGTGGGTGACTAGCAGCTTGGCGCTCCTGTTGATGCTCCTGCTGTTGGTGCTGCTGTTGTTCATGGTTCTGCTGCTGCCGCGGCTGGTCTTCATCCGAATCTAATGTCCAGGAGGAAAGGAAATAAATGGTCACCATGCTTCTGGTATATGCCTCAGTTGAGGAAGTGCTTAGTCAAGGTGGGGAGAGGGGTTTCCCAGGAGGTCACACTGGAGATGGGTGTCAGGCTCCAAACTTCCACAACAATGAGTATGCCTGCTAAAAGTTTCCCCAGACCTGAAACAAGAAAGTTCTGCCACCTGCAAACGATCATTGGTGAAAACTCCTTTGTAATAGTGGAGCTGCAGCTGTTCGTAAGCAATCCACTTGTGAGGCCGCCAGCATTACCTGGCGTGTTCCAGAGGAGGCGTGTAGGATGGGGGAAATGTGTTAAAATCAGAACGGCCTCTCAAAAATGGGATTATAGAGGCATTTAAGTGGTTGTTAAGGGCCTATCCCGCCTCTTGGAGGCGGGATGGAAAGTGGGTCAGAAAACACACATTTGGGAAAATTGCTCAGAGGCAGGATGGAGGCGGGATCGGGCCCACCTGCCATTTTTGGCGATTTTAACAACTCACACGCCTCCAATCCCGCCTTCTCGGGCCTGGCAAAATCGAGTCCTTTGTCTCCATCAACAACTTTACTCTCTCCCATCCTGGATGTTCCCCCTGGTATGGCCCCTATTTTCACTCCCTCAAGTCCAAAGAGTGCAGACTTGAGCATATCTGGTGCTTAAGTGGTTGAGCCATATTCACCAGATCTGACTGGACTATATGAAGTGATGTCAGGCCTCATTCCCCTCTGCCTAAACCGCTCATTACTCCAGGATCATCCTGGAGAGCAGGCTTGGTTTCTCCACTACCAACCATATCCTTAAAGCCCCCTTCTCTGCCCCTCCCACCCTCACCTCCAACAACAAATGCAAAGATCTCATGGACTTCTTTGTCTTCAGACTGACGGCACTTGTTCAGCTGCCAAAGGTGAGAGCTATGTGCTAACCCACTGCACCACCCAGTCCCTGAATATTAAAGGTGAGAGCTATGTGCTAACCCACTGCACCACCCAGTCCCTGAATATTAAAGGTGAGAGCTATGTGCTAGCCCACTGCACCACCCAGTCCCTGAATATTAAAGGTGAGAGCTATGTGCTAACCCACTGCACCACCCAGTCCCTGAATATTAAAGGTGAGAGCTATGTGCTAGCCCACTGCACCACCCAGTCCCTGAATATTAAAGGTGAGAGCTATGTGCTAACCCACTGCACCACCCAGTCCCTGAATATTAAAGGTGAGAGCTATGTGCTAGCCCACTGCACCAGCCAGTCCCTGAATATTAAAGGTGAGAGCTATGTGCTAGCCCACTGCACCACCCAGTCCCTGAATATTAAAGGTGAGAGCTATGTGCTAACCCACTGCACCACCCAGTCCCTGAATATTAAAGGTGAGAGCTATGTGCTAACCCACTGCACCACCCAGTCCCTGAATATTCAAGGTGAGAGCTATGTGCTAGCCCACTGCACCACCCAGTCCCTGAATATTAAAGGTGAGAGCTATGTGCTAGCCCACTGCACCACCCAGTCCCTGAATATTAAAGGTGAGAGCTATGTGCTAACCCACTGCACCACCCAGTCCCTGAATATTAAAGGTGAGAGCTATGTGCTAACCCACTGCACCACCCAGTCCCTGAATATTAAAGGTGAGAGCTATGTGCTAACCCACTGCACCACCCAGTCCCTGAATATTAAAGGTGAGAGCTATGTGCTAACCCACTGCACCACCCAGTCCCTGAATATTAAAGGTGAGAGCTATGTGCTAACCCACTGCACCACCCAGTCCCTGAATATTAAAGGTGAGAGCTATGTGCTAGCCCACTGCACCACCCAGTCCCTGAATATTAAAGGTGAGAGCTATGTGCTAACCCACTGCACCACCCAGTCCCTGAATATTAAAGGTGAGAGCTATGTGCTAACCCACTGCACCACCCAGTCCCTGAATATTAAAGGTGAGAGCTATGTGCAAACCCACTGCACCACCCAGTCCCTGAATATTAAAGGTGAGAGCTATGTGCTAACCCACTGCACCACCCAGTCCCTGAATATTAAAGGTGAGAGCTATGTGCTAACCCACTGCACCACCCAGTCCCTGAATATTAAAGGTGAGAGCTATGTGCTAGCCCACTGCACCAGCCAGTCCCTGAATATTAAAGGTGAGAGCTATATGCTAGCCCACTGCACCACCCAGTCCCTGAATATTAAAGGTGAGAGCTATGTGCTAACCCACTGCACCACCCAGTCCCTGAATATTAAAGGTGAGAGCTATGTGCTAACCCACTGCACCACCCAGTCCCTGAATATTCAAGGTGAGAGCTATGTGCTAGCCCACTGCACCACCCAGTCCCTGAATATTAAAGGTGAGAGCTATGTGCTAACCCACTGCACCACCCAGTCCCTGAATATTAAAGGTGAGAGCTATGTGCTAACCCACTGCACCACCCAGTCCCTGAATATTAAAGGTGAGAGCTATGTGCTAACCCACTGCACCACCCAGTCCCTGAATATTAAAGGTGAGAGCTATGTGCTAGCCCACTGCACCACCCAGTCCCTGAATATTAAAGGTGAGAGCTATGTGCTAACCCACTGCACCACCCAGTCCCTGAATATTAAAGGTGAGAACTATGTGCTAACCCACTGCACCACCCAGTCCCTGAATATTAAAGGTGAGAGCTATGTGCTAACCCACTGCACCACCCAGTCCCTGAATATTAAAGGTGAGAGCTATGTGCTAACCCACTGCACCACCCAGTCCCTGAATATTAAAGGTGAGAGCTATGTGCTAGCCCACTGCACCAGCCAGTCCCTGAATATTAAAGGTGAGAGCTATGTGCTAGCCCACTGCACCACCCAGTCCCTGAATATTAAAGGTGAGAGCTATGTGCTAACCCACTGCACCACCCAGTCCCTGAATATTAAAGGTGAGAGCTATGTGCTAACCCACTGCACCACCCAGTCCCTGAATATTCAAGGTGAGAGCTATGTGCTAGCCCACTGCACCACCCAGTCACTGAATATTAAAGGTGAGAGCTATGTGCTAGCCCACTGCACCACCCAGTCCCTGAATATTAAAGGTGAGAGCTATGTGCTAGCCCACTGCACCACCCAGTCCCTGAATATTAAAGGTGAGAGCTATGTGCTAACCCACTGCACCACCCAGTCCCTGAATATTAAAGGTGAGAGCTATGTGCTAACCCACTGCACCACCCAGTCCCTGAATATTAAAGGTGAGAGCTATGTGCTAACCCACTGCACCACCCAGTCCCTGAATATTCAAGGTGAGAGCTATGTGCTAGCCCACTGCACCACCCAGTCCCTGAATATTAAAGGTGAGAGCTATGTGCTAACCCACTACACCACCCAGTCCCTGAATATTCAAGGTGAGAGCTAGGTGCTAGCCCACTGCACCACCCAGTCCCTGAATATTCAAGGTGAGAGCTAGGTGCTAGCCCACTGCACCACCCAGTCCCTGAATATTAAAGGTGAGAGCTATGTGCTAACCCACTGCACCACCCAGTCCCTGAATATTAAAGGTGAGAGCTATGTGCTAACCCACTGCACCACCCAGTCCCTCAATATTAAAGGTGAGAGCTATGTGCTAGCCCACTGCACCACCCAGTCCCTGAATATTAAAGGTGAGAGCTATGTGCTAACCCACTGCACCACCCAGTCCCTGAATATTAAAGGTGAGAGCTATGTGCTAACCCACTGCACCACCCAGTCCCTGAATATTAAAGGTGAGAGCTATGTGCTAACCCACTGCACCACCCAGTCCCTGAATATTAAAGGTGAGAGCTATGTGCTAACCCACTGCACCACCCAGTCCCTGAATATTAAAGGTGAGAGCTATGTGCTAGCCCACTGCACCACCCAGTCCCTGAATATTAAAGGTGAGAGCTATGTGCTAACCCACTGCACCACCCAGTCCCTGAATATTAAAGGTGAGAGCTATGTGCTAACCCACTGCACCACCCAGTCCCTGAATATTAAAGGTGAGAGCTATGTGCTAACCCACTGCACCACCCAGTCCCTGAATATTCAAGGTGAGAGCTATGTGCTAGCCCACTGCACCACCCAGTCCCTGAATATTAAAGGTGAGAGCTATGTGCTAGCCCACTGCACCACCCAGTCCCTGAATATTAAAGGTGAGAACTATGTGCTAACCCACTGCACCACCCAGTCCCTGAATATTAAAGGTGAGAGCTATGTGCTAACCCACTGCACCACCCAGTCCCTGAATATTAAAGGTGAGAGCTATGTGCTAACCCACTGCACCACCCAGTCCCTGAATATTCAAGGTGAGAGCTATGTGCTAGCCCACTGCACCACCCAGTCCCTGAGTATTCAAGGTGAGAGCTATGTGCTAACCCACTGCACCACCCAGTCCCTGAATATTAAAGGTGAGAGCTAGGTGCTAGCCCACTGCACCACCCAGTCCCTGAATATTCAAGGTGAGAGCTAGGTGCTAGCCCACTGCACCACCCAGTCCCTGAATATTAAAGGTGAGAGCTAGGTGCTAACCCACTGCACCACCCAGTCCCTGAATATTAAAGGTGAGAGCTATGTGCTAACCCACTGCACCACCCAGTCCCTGAATATTAAAGGTGAGAGCTAGGTGCTAACCCACTGCACCACCCAGTCCCTGAATATTAAAGGTGAGAGCTATGTGCTAACCCACTGCACCACCCAGTCCCTGAATATTAAAGGTGAGAGCTAGGTGCTAACCCACTGCACCACCCAGTCCCTGAATATTCAAGGTGAGAGCTATGTGCTAACCCACTGCACCACCCAGTCCCTGAATATTCAAGGTGAGAGCTATGTGCTAACCCACTGCACCACCCAGTCCCTGAATATTAAAGGTGAGAGCTAGGTGCTAACCCACTGCACCACCCAGTCCCTGAATATTCAAGGTGAGAGCTAGGTGCTAACCCACTGCACCACCCAGTCCCTGAATATTCAAGGTGAGAGCTATGTGCTAGCCCACTGCACCACCCAGTCCCTGAATATTCAAGGTGAGAGCTATGTGCTAACCCACTGCACCACCCAGTCCCTGAATATTAAAGGTGAGAGCTATGTGCTAACCCACTGCACCACCCAGTCCCTGAATATTCAAGTCTTTTATTTCCACCCACAAGGTACGAAATACAGTTATTATATAGAAGCAGAGTTCCTGCTGGCATGACTGGTGTCAAGACTACTTCTGTCCACCCTGGGGAAATTGAAATCCCACCTTGTAACTTTTCTTTGAAATTACTCTCTTCACAGTCCTGCAATTATTATACAACTAAACGAGGTGATGTTCCTCTATGTGTGAGATTTTTGAGGAGGAGCGGAAGTGTGATTCATCTTCATATAATACCGACTGGGCTTGAGAGTTTCCTGCTATAAGTAATTTTTCAGTAAGAATTCCGTAAAAGTATCACAGTAAATAATCCCTTTGTGTCATCCCACACTTCCGTGACATGGAGCCCACTGGATTTTTTTGTAACCCCTCCCCCCCCCCACCCCAATTAACCCACCCCCCGCCCCACCCCACCCCACCCCCACCTCCCCTGAAAAGACTGATTTGAGCTGAGGTCTGGTTCTACGTGCATCAGCCACCCTCTCTGACCTCACCCAAGTGACCATTCTTTATGTGTGAGTCTAGACAGTGAGTGTTGAGAAGAATCAGAGCATCTTCCTGGTTTCATCCAGCATCTACACAAGCGTACTTTCCACAGGAATCACTGCAAAACAGTCAGGAGTGAGAATGCTGCCTGAGTTATCTCCTCCCAAGGCCAGCGGTGACGGAAGTCAATTGTAAGGCCCTACTGCCACTTTGACAGAAATTAACATATTATATGTTGACTCCTACTAGAATGTGCAAGATCAGGCTTGTTTGTGATGCTTCCCACAATTAAATAACTTGCTTGGACTCACAGGGCTCACACATGATGAATAGGCACTGAGACAAGGTATCAGAGAACTGTGCCAGTATAAATTAGTGACTTCAGGAGAGAAAATTGCAGAAAGGAACATACAGGAGTCAAAATGATAGTGGTTAACAGCGATATGTGGTGAAACCTTCTCTGCTAATGGAACATATGCGCTGCAACTGAAAAAACTCTGAACAGCAAGATCACTGACTGCTGAAATAAAAAGGATGACTCTACCTGGTCTGCAGTCACTTTTTCTTTCTGGTTGGTAATGTGTTGACCAATCACATTCCACCATAAAGTAATTCTCTGTGATGCCATTACCATGGCATTGCCCCACCAAACTAAGCCTTAACCTGGGTGTGACGAAGCCTCAACCTCTGTATGTGCACAGTCCTTGATTTCCATCCATTAAAATGAATGGCTATCAAATTGTGGGCTGCGTGTGATCTGTGCTCCCAGCGGGTAAGGGAGTGTGCACTCAGAAAATGTATCCTTAATTTATCCTGTATGACACACAAGCATTCAAACAAAATATTCCCAAAAATCACAGGACTTTGAATTAATTAACAGCTTCAGCCATACAGCTGGCAGCCTCCCCGCCCCCATGGAGCAGCAAGCTACCACACCGAAACCCCATTCAGCCAATGGGACGTGAACCACAGTAGCCCCATTAATGGCAAGGGCACCCACCCATAATATTCAAACAACTCCATCCCCAGAACTTGGGACAGCATTACGGCAAATTGCTGGATGGAGTCCCATCCTTTCACACTTCTGGTGGCACATATCCGGGAGCACAGTTTTTAGGCTTGTATATTTTTTTGTTCTTCAAGTTGAGGGTGGCGCTATTGCGACCATAAAGCCTGGAAATTGCTCTTGTTGGTAGTAGTGGAGCCGTTAATGTATTCTAGTGACTTTCCTCTGCCCAGTATTTCAACGGAAGCATTAGCTTATTTAAAATGAACGGGCTGTTGTCTCTGTTAAAATAGCAGGCAGAAGAATGGTGTGAGGATGTACTGTGAGGTTTCCCGCTGTCCAAGTTGAAGTTATTAGCATGCTGTTTATTTCCTGATCCATTTGTTTACATGTAAATCCCTGGAAATGGTCAATGGTGTGGATAACGTGGCACCAGGACTACTTCTTTTTGAGAGCTGCGTGCACCTGTGGTGCCTCTTACTTACCTAATGCCACAATGTGAGGTCATCTCATTAGAGTAAACAATCGGTGCCACCCGCACACAGCACATGATGCATTGGGAGCACCAAAGGGTCTGGGGCAAAACTGCACCATGTAATGACAATGTTATGGTGGTCCTGTTGCAGGAGGTCTTGCAGAGAAGAACGGCTCTTTTTAGAAGTGAGGGCCACCCTTCAATAAAGAGCAGGCCAGAGCCTGAATAGGGGACAGAGAGTAAGTAAATGCTGTCTCACCTGAGGAAGAGATTTACTGGGCAATGCAAGGTTGCCAAGGAATATGTCCTAAAATGTGACTTAATTTTATAGTGTTGCCTTACAATGTATCTTAACTGCACTAATGTAGGGTTCTCAAAATTCCCACATTCCCCAAAAGTTATGGATAAAGGGACCCTGTATGGACAAGTTATTAAAAAGGGTACCCAAAATGGCTTCTGCAACCTCGTGACCAAAAGTACAGGATTTCAAAAGCAAGGCCCTGCAAAAAGACAGGCACTTTTCAAAACCTGAAACGAAACCTAAAATGCATGAATCTGTGAAAGACTTTGTGAAGCCAGACAGCTAGGTAAACACAGAATATGCATTCATTCACCTTGGAACAGATCAAGTCAGAATGGGCCTAATCAAGGCCATTAAGTTTCTGCATACATAATCGGTAACAGCTCACAGTAGCCGTCAAGCCAGGATAAAGACAATTAAATTTCATAAATAACAAACAGCCAGGATATCGAAGCCATTAAACCAGGAGACAACCGCTCCAAAAGCCGTTAAAGTAGATAACCATAATCACTTTGGACGAGCCCGCCAAAAGTTAGACAAAGACTGACCTGATTTGGCGCGCAGATAAGGGATGAAGAACCGGGTATAATTGTAGGCCCACCGGTGGCCAAGGGCTCTTGCTCTTGCTCTGGCCGCTTGCTCTTCGCTCATGCCCTGGCCTCGTGGCGGGCTCTCTTCTCGCTCCCCGCGCCACTCAACACCAAGGACGCCCATTACTACACCGAGGGCCGAACGCGGGAGGAGAACGAGACCCAATTCGAAAAGACACAGAACATACGGGGCCACAAACGGGCAGACGAGACGAGACAAGACGAAGAAAACGGTAAACCGGTAAAGGCAGAGAAGGGCAGCGGAAAGATGCGTTGGGGGACAAACGGCCTAGTTATAAGCTGGCATTTGAAGCATGGATAGCAGCGTCAATGAAGAATAAGGTGGTGTTCAAAGCATAGGTAGTAAAAGCATATTGACAATATAAACCGCCAACCGAGCCCCAACCGTTATAAAACCCGTCGGCGACCAAACCACCCGAGGAAGAAGAAGAAGACCCATCGCGACTCGACGAAGACGTTAACTGAGGAAAAGGAGGGTGCTTCACACAAACAACTCTATCGCCGCGCCCTGTGACCACGTGGCGACAACACACCCCAAAGGACAGCAAGAGCGGACCCCAAAAATCACAACCGTTAAAAGGGTCAACAGGCTTCGAATTGGTGAGCATGAATCCCTGGCCCCTCATAGCTTAATCTAGTTAGGTATAGGGGGTGGGATAAGGATAAGGGGATTTTAATGTGTTTGTTCCCTCGATGTGCCGTGTGTTCCCCATTCCCAAATAAGTGTATTATTTTTAGATGCCTGTAATTATCTTAGTAATTCTCAGTATTGTGATCTTGTTTTGCCTTTAATAAAAATTATGGTTTTCTTGCACCGAACCACTTGTCTACTCATTTTTCTGTATCGCCACCTGTACCTAAGTCTAGAATCCAGGGGGTGTGGGAGCGATTCGAATCACTCAGAGACAGTCAGGGGCACAGCTGACTGGGTGCACGCCAAACCCCCTACACCAACTATCCATCTTTCTAAATGACAGCCATTCTTGTTTTGTTGCACGGCATTGTGCGATGTTGCCTTATCAGTGTTCACTTTGTGCTGACCAGACTTGATTACTCCCCTGTTCTCCTAGCTGGCCTCCCATGGACTGTCCTCTGTAAACTTCAGCTCATCTAAAATTCTGCTGCCCATACCCCATCCCCACCAAGTCCCGCTCACCTATCACCCCTGTCTTCACTCATCTACATTGGCTCCCAGTCCCCCAACACTGACCTACAGTTTTAAGTTGTATCTGTCAACATGTGGGCAGTTTACATTCCAGTTACATCTGGTGGTTCCGAGGGCACATTATTGGGCAAGAATATAAAATGGATAGGGATGAGAAAAAGTAATTTGCCAAATCAAAATTGCGTGTTAAAATTTATATTCTAGCATTAACAGACATGTGATTTCTTTTATCCCAACTCACACCTCGATTCTTCCATTTCCTCCCTAACCTGAAACTTTTCTATTTCCTTTTTCAACAATTCCCCCTTCAAATTTCTGCCTTTTTCTGCTGAAGGCACTGCCTTGCACTGGGGTACGCACCTATGAGTCTAGACCACTGGCAGGCAATGAGACTGAGGGGTGGCATCACAACCAAGCATAAACCTATTGTCACCTGACATTTCAGCAGTGGCCGCTGGTGAGCAACCAAGAGCAGGAACCCAGGCTGTTTTTCCCTGTCCTCCCTCCAAGACCACGGAGGCTAACTGCAGCAGCCCTACTGCTGAACCAGCTAAGACTTAGGCCGCGAATTTATTAGACCTCAGAGGGCGGGTTTGGAGGCGGGTCGGTAGTGAAAATCGGAAAAATTGACGGCGGGCTGCAAACCCACCGCCTCCACGCAACTTTGGCAAGTGTCGGGTCAGCCACTCCCGAACTGACCCGACACCAACCGACGGGAGAGGCAGTTAAGAGCTTGTTAACTGCCTGGATAATCTTATTTTAACTGCCTGTTCGGATTTTGGAGGTTTTTCAGCATGCTGCCTGCCATCATAAAAACCCGCCAGCTGAATCGAGCCGGGTTGAGCGAGGACCTGAATTGTCGCCAGGTGCTCGAACAGCTTAAAAGCGGTCCTGCAATCTCTCATTCATTCACATGCCACAACTTAGTGCTTTGAGGTTTGGGAGGCATTTTTCAGCTCAACTAATCTTGTGAGTGTTGAGGCTGAAATCCATCTGCAGTATGAGCTCCTTGGAAGACACTCTGGCCACTTTGTCTGACACAAACAACCTCCATTCCTCGACTGAGATATATACCAGCGGAATGGGAACCATTTATACCCTCTCATCCTGGTCGTCAGATTCAGAGGAAGACCAGCCATGGCTGCAGCAGAACCAGGCACAGCAGCAGCACCAACAGGAGCGCCAACCTTCTCCTCAGCCACTTGATGCTGCACAGGGCAGAGGGCATCAGTGCAGGACTGCACCGCGCCGCAGGAGATACCCGCAACACAGGGTTTACAGGCTTCCTCAACATGAGTGAGCAGCAATGCCAAAGAAGGCGGAGACTTCTGCGAGAGGTAGTCGCTGACACCTGCACAATGCTGCACCAACACCTGGAGCCCAGAGGAGCATGTGGACACTCCTTACCAGTGGCTGTCAAAGTCACCACCGCACTCAACTTCTTTGCTTCGGGCTCCTTCCAGGGATCAGCAGCAGACATCAGCGGCATCTCCCAGTCAGCGGCCTTTCCCAGTCGGCCGCACACACCTGCATCACACAGGCTACCGATGCCCTCTTTGCAAAGGCGCATAATTACATCCACTTCTCCGCGGATGAAGCAAGTGTAACTGCGCGTGCAGTTGGCTTTGCAAATATGGCAGGCGTCCCAAGGGTGCAGGGCGTCATGGACTGCACACCTGTGGCCATTAGGGCACTCCATCACAACCCAGCTGTATTTGTGAACAAGGGATTCCACTCCCTTAACGTCCAGCTGGTGTGTAACCACAGGAAGAACATTATGCATGTTTGCACAAAGTACCCTGGCAGTTGCCATGACTCCTTCATCCTGCGCCAGTCTACTGGGCCTCAGCTCTTCAATCCGCCAACCCAACTTTCCGGATGGCTACTTGGCGACAAGGGCTATCCCCTGAAAAAGTGGCTCATGACACCAATGAGGAGGCCATCAAATGAGGCTAAGGAGCAGTACAATGTGAGCCACATTTCCACCAGAAGTATCATAGAGCAAACCATCGGCTTGCTCAAAATGTGATGCCGATACTTATACAGAGCTGGTGGAGCCCTGCAGTATGCACCAGCCAGGCTGTCCAGAATCATCGTCGTCTGCTGTGTCCTGCACAACATCACACAGCAGCGTAGCTTGCCACTGCCTAAGGAACAAGTGGCTCAGCGCAGAGCCTCCTCGGAAGAAGAGGGGGAGGACGAGGAGGAGGAGGAAGAGGAGGAGAAGGATGAGGAGGAGTAGGCATGCCTTGTGGGGCCGGATGTGGCCAATGCAGCACCACATTGCTGGCCGTCACGCAAGGGATGCACTCATCCATGCCAGATTTGCGTAAGCTTACGCTTCAACCACAGGTGGCTGGCATATGGCTATGAATGTGTGGACGACCTTCTTAACATGCCAGACATCACCTCTCCAATAAACAATGCTTTCCTATCACTATCAGCACAATCATTACAAATGCAAGTCTCCCTGAGCCCTCAATGTGCAACTTCCATTTCCCAGAACACAAAGACAGAACTTCAACACTTTGCCATCACTTTTGTTTAATCACATCACAAAAGGATGACAATCGAAACTTTACAACAGAACAAAACACCCTTGTGACTACCCTTGTGACTATTTGTGTGTTAACTTCCTCTTACACGTGCTTCTATGTGGTGCTTCACCTGTGGCTTCAGCAGATGTAGAGGCACCTTGCTCACTTTGATGCTGCGCCTGCTTAGACACCTTTGGCGGGCGTCCTCTGGGTTTGGAAGCCTGGGAGGGCTCCTCCACAGTCTGCTCTTCCTGCGGCTGTGCAGGGGCTGAGACGGCCATCTCAGCTGGGTGAGGAATCTGGGGCTCTGACCGAGGGCTCTGCAGTGGCATGGTTGTGTGAGCGCTTGGAGAGGTGCCAACATTTCCTTGTTGTCTGCCACCAACAGCCCTCTTATGGGTCAGCTGCACGTCAATGCTAGCAAGTGGCTGGAGAGCACCTTGCTGCACATCAGTGGGGCCATGGAGATCCGTCTCAGTACTGACAGTCCTCATAACAGGGACGTCCATGTATCTCTAGTGTCTCTCCTCAATAGATGCCCATCTATCCTCCATAGCAGACCATCTATTTAGAAGAGTCACCATTTTCTCCTGAGTCTGGCAACTTATGTCCTCCATGGAGGTTGCCACCCTCTCCATGGCAGCACGTTCATGCACCATTGCCTCCACAAAGGCAGTGCTCATGTTAGAGATGGACTCCTCCATTCTCTGCACACTCGCAGTTACCCTGGATGCAAACCCTGTTAGAGACTCCTGCACTTGTTCCTGGAGTTCCAGCGCTGCTCTCTTTCTGGATGGCCCCAGAGGCAAAGCGTTTACATGCAGCTGAACAGAATTAGGAGCATCCTGCGACCTCTGACGAGGACTCTCCACTGCTGTCACTGTCTCCACCATCTGCTGATGCTCACTTGTGAGCTGTGATACACCAGGTGACAACATTACTCTATGTCGCGAAGGCCCCGCCGAGGTGCGCGTTGCTGCGCTGGTGCTGGGTGCACTGAGTCCTGGTGATGCTGCTCCCTCTGAGGAGTCGTCCGGCTCTTCCTCCTGGACAGCGAGGAGGGGGGCCCTCGATGGTCCTGTGAGAGAGTAAAGGCATGAGTTAGACATCTGATTTTTAGGTAGCAGACACATCCTATTGTGCAGATGATCCAAAGTCAATCTCTATGAACATCAGATGCCATTGCAGTCAATCATGAAATCTAAATGTGAGGTTTGAAAATCTATTTTGTCACCAGCTTCGTCTAGTGCGCCCATCTCTCCGTGCCCCACTTCCAGCTCCTCGCCATCTTCCATGATCTTGTGCGCAGCCTCCTCAGCACTTGTCAATGTCACCAGGGATGGTGTGCCTCCTCCTGTCTTCACTCTCTCCCTCTTACTGTGGGCTATCTTTTCCTGCAAGGAGGGACACAAGCGGAGTTTCAGCGAGAGTGATGGAGTGACTGTGAAGAATTCATAACATAGAAGCTTAGAGGGAGACCAAGATGGAGTGAGGTGCCAAGAGGAAGCTGCCTCCCTGTGCGTTGTTAGTTGTTGTCATTGCATAACAGTGAGAGCGAGCGTGAGGGCTGCATAGTAGAATAGTGAAGTGATTCAGTAGAGAGAGAGAGATGGCTAGGTAAGGGTGCAAGGGAAGTAAGGGTAAGGTGGGATGTGGAGGAGCAGGCTGACAATGCAGAGTGCTGGTGATGAGAAGTGAAGGGAAGCAGATTGAAGGTAAGTGTGATGTAATACTCACTTTTGATGATCGCAGAAGGTCATTAAACCGTTTTCGGCACTGGACCCAGGTGCGTGTATATAGCGACCTTGCGCTGACCTCCTCAGCAATCTGCAGCCAGGCTGTTTTGTTTGCTGAGGAGGCTTCCTCCGGCCATCGGGAGGGAACAGAATCTCCCTGTGTCCTCTTACTCCCTCCACAAGAGCTTGGAGGGAGTCATTGAACCTTGGCTTTGGCAGCTGTCATTGTAGCCTGGGTCCATTCAAACTGCAGCAGAAAGGAGAAATGGGAGGCTGAGGCTACATAGGCCCCTTAAAAACAACTGCAGCAATGACCTCATCAGTGGAGAGCAACAGACCCGCTCCCACTCATTGGACTGGCCAGCGCGCACGACGGGCCTAATTAGGCCACTTAAATTAAATTCGCAAATCGGGAGTGCCTGAAACCGGAAGCGGGACCGGAACCCACCCACCAGGCAACCCAACTCCAACCCACCTCCTCTATTAAATTCACGGCCTTAATGGGGGCAATTTTAACCTAACCCACTTGTTGGGAAACTGACGGGAACAGGTGTAATGTTGGTCTTCTACCCCACTCAATCTTACTCTACATTGAAGTCAATGGAGAGTAATATCGGGAGGCATTCCACCCGATCCCGTGGGTCTCCCACTCCGTGAGTTAGGTTAAATTGGCCCCCATTAATGACTCAGCAGGATCAAGACTGGGAACTTCCCAGGCTTCATGACGCAATTGCACACTGGACTTATCAGCTGAGCCTTTGAAGGCGGGTCATAGAGTCATAACGACACAGAAGGGTAATTTCCTTCTTTAAAAAAATCCATGGATTCTGCAATGACTTCCTTTGGTGATGTTGTATTCCTGAAGTCTACAACTCCACGTGACAAGAAGTTGAGCTTTCATTCATGGTCAGCTTTCTCACGCTTATAATTATGGCCCTTGGTCCTTTGCTGGAGGTTCCACACAAAGAATTCTTCCACTTTCAGCACAACAAATCCTTTCATACTTTAAAAACATTGCATCATATCCTTCAGTATGGTACAACAGCTCAAAGCTGCCAATTTGTAGGTTGTTTACATAGTCAGAGCTCATTTAGTCTCTCTATACAATCACACACGGAGAGTTTACTGCATAAATATACTTTTGTAGCTCATTTTTGTCAATACTGGGAAAAATTAATCACTTGTTCCCAAAGCAAGCAAACTGTACAACAGCAAATATTAGTTAGGAAAGGTGCACATATATAGGTTTAGATGCATACTCCACAAAGAGTTTGTGGAAGTTTTCTCCTGGCATTGATTGTGTACAATAGCAAAATACTGCAGATGCTGGAAATCCGAAATAACAACAGGAAACGCTGGAAAAACTCAGCAGGCCACGCAGCATCTGTGGAGAGAGAAACAGAGTTAATGTTTCAGGTCGATGACCTTTCGTCAGAACTGGAAAAAAAGCAGGAAATGGAAAGCAAGTTTGGGGGCTGGGAAAAGGGGGAGGGGATGAAAGAACAAAAGGGAAGATCAGTGATAGGATAGAAAGCAGGAGAGATTAAGAGACATTGAGAGACATTAAGAGATATTCAAGGCAAAGGGAGGTGGAAATGGGGCAGGTTAAGGAACAAAGGATGGCTCTAGATGGGGTGTGAATTGCGCTGGCAGAATGAAGGACAGCTGAAGGGAGGGAAGAAAAACAAAAAGTGTGGATCAAAAAAAAGAATATATTATATATATATATATGTGATGGGGGCCGAGGTTATGAACTGAAATTGTTGAACTCTATGTAGAGTCCAGAGGGCTGTAGAGTGCCTAATCAAAAGATGAGGTGTTGTTCCTCGAGCTTACGCTGAGCTTCCATGGAACAATGCAAGAGGCCGAGGACGGTGAGGTCTGAGTGGGAATGGGGTGGTGAATTAAAGTGACAGGCCACCAGGAGCTCGGGGTCCCCCTTACGGACTGAATGGAGGTGTTCCGCAAAGCGGTCACCCAATCTGCGTTTGGTCTCCCCAATGTAGAGGAGATCACATCGTGAGCAGCGAATACAGTATACTAAATTGCAAGAAGTACAAGTTGATACGCTTATCAATTACTTCATAAAAGGTGATGAGTCAAAGAAGAGATGATGAGTCGAAAGAAGAGATGAATAAGGCTTTTATTAGCTAAGAAGAGACCATGCTTCTTCGTGAGTGACTGAACAAGTCTGAACGAAACCCACACAGTGGTGGGTGGAGTCAGCTGAGGCATGCCTCCATACACAGCACCACCCAGAGGTGGCAATATACAATACAGTGGTTTACCACATTCACCCCTTGTTTAATGTGAAGTCCGGCGGGGTGAAGGGTACTACAAGTTAAGTCTATCAGGAGGCCTTGTCTGACGTCCTGATCGTCGTGGTGGCGGCGGTGGTGTTACAGCATCCGACGTCGGGTCTGGTGTCTGGGTGGTTGGCGAAGATTCCTGGGGCTTTGGCATGCCGTCTGCAAGGGTTGGGTTGGGAGGGGTGGTGGGGGATAACAGTGGTAAGGGGGATAACGGTGGTAAGGGGGATAACGGTGGTAATTCAGGGGTACCCGAGGGTGCGAGATCTCGTATGGAGACCGTGTCCTCCCGCCCGTCTGGGTATGTCACCCAGGCATACTGGGGGTTGGCGTGTAGGAGGTGCACCCGCTCGACCAGGGGGTCCATTTTATGCGTCCTCACGTGCCTCCGCAGTAGGACGGGCCCAGGAGAAGTCAACCATGCCGGTAGCGAGGTTCCCGATGTAGACTTCCGGGGGAAAACGAACATTTTCTCATGAGGGGTCGCATTAGTGGCAGTACAAAGCAGTGACCGAATGGAGTGAAGCGCTGCAGGGAGGACCTCCTGCCAGCGGGAGGTCGGAAGGCCCTTAGATTTTAGTGCTAAGAGGACTGCCTTCCAAACCGTCGCGTTCTCCCTTTCCACCTGGCCGTTCCCCCGGGGGTTGTAACTGGTGGTCCTGCTCGTGGCGATACCTCTTGTTAGCAGGTACTGCCGAAGTTCGTCGCTCATGAACGATGAGCCCCTGTCGCTATGTATATAGCTGGGGAACCCGAACAGAGCGAAGATGTCATTCAGACACTTGATGACCGTGGTACTGGTCATGTCTGGGCAAGGGATGGCAAAGGGGAAACGGGAGTACTCATCAACTATGTTGAGGAAGTACACATTGCGGTCAGCGGAGGGGAGGGGCCCTTTAAAATCGACGCTCAGGCGTTCGAAGGGGCGGGTGGCCTTGATCAGGCTTGCTCTGTCCGGCCTATAGAAGTGCGGTTTGCACTCGGCGCAGATTTGGCAGCTCTTGGTCATGGTCCTGACCTCCTCGATGGAGTAGGGCAGGTTACGGGATTTGATAAAATGGAAAAACCTGGTGACCCCCGGGTGGCAGAGGTCATTGTGGAGGGACTGCAGCCTATCACTCTGCGCGTTGGCGCATGTACCACGTGATAGGGCATCTGGGGGCTCATTGAGTTTCCCTGGCCGATACAAGATATCATAATTGTAGGTGGAGAGTTCGATTCTCCACCTCAAGATCTTGTCGTTCTTGATTTTACCCCTCTGCTTATTATTAAACATAAAAGCTACTGAACGCTGGTCAGTGAGCAGGGTAAATCGTTTCCCGGCCAGGTAATGCCTCCAGTGACGCACCGCTTCTACAATAGCCTGGGCCTCCTTTTCGACGGAGGAGTGTCTCGTCTCGGGGCCCTGGAGGGTCCTTGAGAAAAAGGCCACGGGTCTGCCCGCCTGGTTAAGGGTCGCGGCTAGGGCGAAGTCGGAGGCATCGCTCTCCACTTGGAAGGGGATGGACTCATCCACCGCGTGCATTGCGGCCTTCGCGATATCGTTCTTGATAAGAGTGAAGGCTGCACACGCCTCTGGTGTCAGGGGGAAGGAGGTGGCTTTGATGAGGGGCCTGGCTTTGTCTGCATAGAGGGGCACCCACTGGGCGTAGTAGGAGAAAAACCCCAGGCATCTCTTCAGTGCTTTTTGGCAGTGGGGAAGGGGTAGCTCCATTAGGGGGCGCATTCTGTCGGGGTCGGGCCCGATGACTCCGTTCTCCACCACGCAGCCGAGGATGGCCAGGCGCTTGGTGTGAAACATACATTTTTCCTTATTGTACGTTAGGTTCAGCCGTTGGGCCGTACGGAGGAAATTTGCTAGATTAACGTCGTGGTCCTGCTGGTCGTGGCCGCAGATGGTGACGTTATCCAAATAGGGGAAGGTTGCCCGCAGCGCGTTCTGGTCAACCATTCGGTCCATCTCCCTTTGGAAGACCGAAACCCCGTTGGTGACGCCGAAGGGGACCCTAAGGAAGTGGTAGAGGCGGCCGTTTGCCTCGAAGGCAGTATACTGGCGGTCCTCATGGCGGATGGGCAGCTGGTGGTACGCTGACTTAAGGTCGATGGTGGAGAATACTTTGTATTGCGCAATCTGATTGACCATATCAGATATGCGAGGGAGGGGGTACGCGTCCAGCTGGGTGTACCGGTTTATGGTTTGGCTGTAGTCGATTACCATGCGGCGTTTTGCAGTGGTTTTAACGACTACAACCTGGGCTCGCCAGGGGCTAGTGCTACCTTCGATAATGCCCTCCTTCAAGAGCCGCTCCACCTCAGAGCTGATAAAAGCTCTGTCCCCGGCACTGTACCGCCTGCTTTTGGTAGCGATGGGTTTACAGTCGCGGGTGAGGTTAGCGAACAGGGGAGGGGGGGGGACTTTTAATGTGGAAAGGCTGCAGGTGGTTTGCAGCGGGCGATTTAAAAGTTGTTGGTTGCAGACTGTGAGTGGGGGGAGGGGTCCACCGTATGCTAGTGTGACACTCTTAAGGTGGCACTGAAAATCCAACCCTAGCAGGACGGCAGCGCAAAGACGGGGCAGGACTAGCAGTTTAAATTTTTTATATTCAGTGCCCCCTACTGACAGGGTCACCACACAGTAGCCGCTGATGTCCATTGACTGGGACTTGGACGCCATAGAAATGCGATGGTGCGTTGGCAGAATCGTGAGGGAGTGGCTACGTACCGTGTCGGGGTGGACGAAACTCTCTGTGCTCCCGCTGTCGATCAGGCAACTGGTGGCGCGGCCGTTTACCGCGATATCCATCATGGAGCTGGATAGATGGTGAGGGAGGGCTTGATCCAGCGTCACGGAGGCCAGTATGTGGCTTAGTGAGTCACTATAGTCATCCGCCGAGACGGTGGTCGGTTCCGGTGACGAAATGGCGGTTGAGTGCGTTGGATACGATGGCGGCGGATGCCATGCGGCCGGGGGTACACAAAATGGCGGATAAGATGGCTGCTCCCACGGCCCGCACGCTGCGCTGCTGGCTGGCTTCCCCTTGCAGGCGTTAGCGTAATGGCCTTTCTTCCCGCAGCCCGAGCAGGTAGCTGTCTTAGCTGGGCAGTGCGCTCTGGGATGTTTTAACTGGCCACAGAAATAGCATTTTTGGGCCTGGTTACTGGGCATCGAAGCAGTTCTTACCGGAGGCTGCTGTCTCGGTTGGGTCGCTGCAGCGGTTGGTGCCGGGGGCGGCGGTCCCGTGTCCCACGGTTTCGATTGCCATGTCTCGGCGCCGTTACGGGGGTATGCCTCGAGGTTTCGGTGGGCCTCCTCTAACGAGAGCGCAAGGGCAATGGCCGTCTTCAGGTCGGGTTCCTTGCTTTCTAGCAGTCTCTGCCGGGTGTGGTCTGACTGGAGGCCCCTGACGAAGGCATCACAGGCGAGTCCCTGCGCGTGCTCCACAGCCGTTACCGCTTTACAATCGCAGTCTCTGCAGAGTGCCAGTAGCGCCCGTGCAAATGCCCCTACCGATTCTCCCGGTTGCTGCCTGCGGGATCCCAAGAGGTGTCGGGCGTAAATTGTGTTCACTGGGCGCGTATATTGCCCTTTTAGTAGCTCGAGGGCCGCCACGTACGTATTAGAGTCCCGGATTAGCATATATACTTGATGGCTCACCTGGGCGGTCAAAATTTTCAGTTTGTGATCCTCCTCTGTAACCTGTGAGATTGCGAGGAAGGATTCAAAGCAGCTCAGCCAGTGTTCAAACTTGGCTGATGCACCCACATCTTGAGGGTCGAGGTCCAGGCGTGGTGGTCTGAGGGCTCTCAGCAATGTCTGCTGTATCCGTTGCTGTTGTTGCTCCTCAGGTGTCGCCATTTAACTTTTAGCTAATAAAATTGATACGCTTATCAATTACTTCATAAAAGGTGATGAGTCGAAGAAGAGATGATGAGTCGAAAGAAGAGATGAATAAGGCTTTTATTAGCTAAGAAGAGACCATGCTTCTTCGTGAGTGACTGAACAAGTCTGAACGAAACCCACACAGTGGTGGGTGGAGTCAGCTGAGGCATGCCTCCATACACAGCGCCACCCAGAGGTGGCAATATACAATACAGTGGTTTACCACACAAGTAAATCGCTGTTTCAACTGGAAGGAGTGTTTGGGGCCCTGGACAGTGGGAAGGGGGGAGGTATAAGGGCAGGTGTTGCATCTCCTGCGTTTGCACGGGAAGGTGCCAGGCGAAGGGGAAGGGGTGCTGGGGGTGGTAGAGGAGTGGACCAGGGTGTCTCGGAGGGAGCGGTCCCTACGGAATGCTGAAAGGGGAGGGGAAGATGCGTTTGGTGGTGGGATCACACTGGAGGTGGCAGAAATGTCAGAGGATGATCCACTGAATGTGGAGGCTGGTGGGGTGAAAGGTGAGGACAAGGGGAACTCTATCATGGTTCCTGGAGGGAGGGGCAGGGGTGAGGGCAGAAGTGCGGGAGATAGAACGGACACGGTCGAGGGCCGTGTCAACCACAGTAGAGGGGAATCCTCGGTTGAGGAAAAAGGAAGACATGTCGGAAGCACTGGTATGGAAGGTGGCATCGTCAGAGTAGATGCGGCGGAGACGGAGAAACTGGGAGAATGGAATAGAGTCCTTACAGGAAGCGGGGTGGGAGGAAGTGTAGTCCAGGTAGCTGTGGGAGTCAGTGGGCTTGTAGTGAATGTTAGTCAATAACCTATCCCCAGAGATGGAGACGGAGAAGTCGAGGAAGGGAAGGGAAGAGTCGGAGATGGACCATGTGAAGGTGAGGGAAGGCTGGAAATTGGAAGCAAAGTGAATGAAATTGTCTAGTTCAGGGCGAGAGCAGGAGACAGCACCAATACAGTCATCAATGTACCGGAAAAAGAGGTGAGGGAGGGGACCCGAGTAGGACTGGAACAAAGAGTGTTCCACATAGCCCACAAAAAGGCAGGCATAGCTAGGACCCATGCGCGTACCCATGGCAACACCTTTGATTTGGAGGAAATGAGTGGAGTCAAAGGAGAAGTTGTTCAATGTAAGAACAAGTTCAGCCAGGCGGAGGAGGGTGGTGGTGGATGGGGACTGGTTGGACCTCTGTTCAAGGAAGAAGCGGAGCGCCCTCAAGCCATCCTGGTGTGGGATGGAGGTGTAGAGGGATTGTACGTCCATGGTGAAAAGGAGGTGGTTGGGGCCAGGAAACTGGAAACTGTTAAAGTGACGGAGGGCGTCGGATGTAGGTGGGAAGAGACAAGGGGAGAAAAAATAGAGTTGAGATAGGAAGAGATAAGTTCCTTGGGGCAAGAACAGGCTGAAACAATGGCTCTACCAGGGCAGTCCTGTTTGTGGATCTTGGAAAGGAGGTAGAAGCGGGCTGTGCGGGGTTGGGGAGCTATGAGGTTGGCGGCTGTGGGAGGAAGATCTCCAGAGGAGGTGAGGTCAGTGACAGTCTTGGAAATGGTGGTTTGATGTTCGGTAGTGGGGTCATGGTCCAGGTGGAGGTAGGAGGAGGTGTCAGAGAGTTGGCGTTCAGCTTCCGCTAGGTAGAGGTCAGTTCGCCAAACAACAACAGCACCACCCTTGTCAGCAGGTTTAATGACAATGTCGAGGTTGGATCTGAGAGATTGGAGTGCTGCAAGTTCAGAGGGAGGTAGGTTGGAGTGAGTGAGGGGAACAGAGAAATTGAGACGGCAGATGTCATGGCGGCAGTTTGCAATGAAAAGATCTAGAGGGGGTAAGAGGCCAGAGGGAGGGGTCCAGGTAGAACGAGAATTCTGAAAGCGGGAGAAAGGGTCAGCCATGCGGGGGGAAGACTCCTGACGAAAGAAGTGGGCACGGAGGCGAAGGCGACGGAAAAAGAGCTCAGCATCGTGCTGAGCTCGAAATTCATTGAGGTGGGGGTGTAAGGGGATGAAGCTCAGGCCTTTGCTGAGGACTGATCGTTTGGGGTCAGAGAGGGGAAGGTCAGAAGGGATAGTGAACATGCGGCAAGTGTAAGATTTGCAAAATTCCCACATTTCCCCCAAGGTTGTTAATAAAGGGACCCTATGGACAATTTAAAAAGGGTACCCAAAAGATGGCGTCCGCACCTCGTGACCAAAAGCCTGTAAGATTTTAAAAGCTTGGACTCTGCAGCACAGAACAAGGGCCTAGAAATTGAGTTTTGGCGCAGCCAGGGCTTTAGCGCCGGAAGTTAGTGCCGGAGCTAAGTCGCGCTGGTCGGGCCCAAAATTCACCAATTCTGCGCCCAAACGGCTGCCGGCGCTGCTGAGAGCTGTTTGCGCCTGAAAACTGGCGCTACGCGCTGAATATTGGCGCTATTCCGGTGCTGCGGCGCCCGCTGCGGTGCGGCAGGTTCGGGAAGTGCAGGCCTCCTCCTTCCCTTAAGGAGGAGCTGCCTGCACCCGGCCGCGGCCCGCGAAAATCTTTTTAAAAATTAGCCCGGCACCTCGGACAAGTGCCGGGCTTGCTTCTGTTCCGGGGGGGGGGGGGGAAGTCCGGGGAGGGAGCTGCGGCCAGGCGGCCGGCGGGAAAGCGGCCGGCCGCCGCGGTGCCTTTAATGCGCCGGCGCAAAGTCATGTAAGACTCTGTTGCCAGAGTCTTAGTTGCGGCTGCCACGGGCGAGGCGGCCGCAACTGAATTTCGGCGCTGGGGCCCGTCGGCATGGCAACCGGGACGTTGCGCACACCGATGATGTCATCGGTGCCGGCGCAGCGCTACCGGTCTACCGCGGCGGAAGGGCCCCAGGCAATTTCGGCGCCGGCGCCAATTGCAGCGCTAGGCCCTCTAGCGCCGCAAAATCGGCGCTAAGGGCACTGAATTTCTAGGCCAAGCTGTTTTGGGAAATCGAAACTTAAAATGCATTTCAGTGAAAAAGGACTTTTGTGTTTGAAAACCTAGACAGTTAAGCAAACACTGAATATGCATTTCGTCGGATTGAAACAGATCACCCCAGTTAGGCCTAAGTGCAAGCCCATTAGTTTGTCCGCATAAATAATTGGAAACAGCTTAGGGAAGCGACCAAGGCTGCACAGGCCGATTAAAAGGCATTAATGACAATACAGCTCAGACATCAGGCCATTAGGTGTGATAAACGGCCATCTAAAAACAGTTAGTTTAGATTGGTGTAATCATTTAAAACAGCCCGCCAAAGTGAAACAATGAACTGACCTGATTTGGCGCGCAGATAAGGGCCATCCGAAGGAGTATAATTGTAGGCCCACCGGTAAACAACGCTCTCTTGCCCAGTAACCAATGCTCTCTTGCTCCTTGCCCTCGTGGCTCCTGCTCTTTTTCCCCTCCCGTGCTTGCCACCTGGCCACTGCCCGTGTCTTTCCCGACTCCATCAGGGACGCCCGGCATTGCACCAGGCGAACATGGGCAAACCAGGCCAGACGAGGCGGGACGAGGTGAGGCGATTTGAGATGAGATGAGATGAGGTGAGGTGAGATGAGATGAGACGAGATGAATTGGGAGAAGATTGAACAAACGCTTCGAATAATCGGGCCTTCAATCCAGCCGACCTGCGACTATCTTCATGCAAACTCCAACTGCCGCCCGAGGAAGAGGAACCATCATCCCTGTGAGGTAAAGTACCCAAGCAAAGACTTTAACCTCGGGGTACTTTACCTGGATGACGCCCTTGCAGCGCCCTGAGACCACGTGACAACGGCAGGCCCCAGAGAGAACAAAGAGCGAACCCCAAACCCCACAGCTGTTTGAACTCCGCAGATTTTGACTCGGTGAGCATGGATTCCTGGCCCCTCATAGCTTAATCTAGTTAGGTATAGGGGTGGGATAAGGATAAAGGGATTGTTAATGTAGTTTGTTTTCCCTCGATGTGCCGTGTGTTCCCCATTCCCTGTATAAGTACAGTTATTTTGTTTATACCTGTAATTGTTTACCAGTAAATTTCTCATAAGACTGTTTTTATTCCTGTTTTAATAAAATCTTGGTTTTCTTACACCAAACCACTTGTCTACTCGAATTTTCTGTATCACCGCCTGCACCTAAGTCCGGTGTCTAGAACCCAGGGGCGTGGGAGCGATTCGAACTGCTCACCAACAGTCAGGGGCATAACTGACTGGGCGCACTTGACGCGCCACCCGCCACCCCCTACACAGGGGGTGAGATTGGGAGAAGGTGGGGTCAGAGGAAAGTGAAGGGGAAGAGGTTCCGGAGGGGCGTTGGTGTTCAAGAGTTGATGAAGCTTGCGATCCTTGACATCAGAAAGGAAGAAAAAAAGTTTTTTGTTGAAGCGTCGGATGAGTCGAAGGATGAAATGGAACTGTGGACCCGGACAGCTTTGAGACAGAGTGCGTCAGTGCTGCTGAAGAGAGAGGTCACGAGTGTTCGTGTGCAGTTGTTTTGCTTTTGTTTATTAACACAATAACCTAACAGACTCCAAGCAACAGTAGCTAAGCTGAAGATTTCCACGTCACCTCTGACGGACTGCTTACACTAGATTAGTGGATGGCAAACACAATGGCTTGGCTCACAGGAGAGCAAAATGACTATTTTTGATAGTTTTGTGCTCAAGATCTCATGGAATTTCTCAAATATTTCTTGTGCAGGTCAAACTTAACATGTTTGCCAACATTTTTGATGTCATTATTGTGTCGGAATAAAGCAACCAACCTGGTTGCTATGGTGTAGTGGGACAGCTAACGATTCATTCAGGGGATCAGGACTCATTTTACACAAGTTGCGATCTTGCTGTATTGCACAAGCCTCTGAGGACTCTATTTTAACAGTAAGTTACATCAGCTTAATGATGATTGACTTTCAGCCGTGGATAGGACGGTTTATTTAATGAAGTGCAGTAACTTTCATTGCTTCAAGATTTGACAATTGCCAGAAAGATAAAGGTTTCTGCTGCCAATCAATCTATATCTTAATTAGTACGCATGTCGATCTGCCACAATGCCCATAAACGGTACAGGTATTTTTACAAATCCATATGCAATTGAGGTTCTTCGGAGCAAGAAAAAGGAACTGGTAGCAGGAATTATCAACACTGATCATCTTCTGGACTGGTTGGTTGAGAATCGTATCTTTTCACTAGGTAAGAGAATCGCTGTGTTGAATTACAGGACACGGGACGAAAAGAACTCGAGACTTCTGGATATGTTGGTTTCTTGTGGTGAGAGAGCCTGCAGACTGTTCTTCTATCCTTGCCTCAAGTATGTGGAACCAACTCTTTACAACTATATCAGAAGCTATGTCAGTAATGTGTCCAGCAGTTTTGGGGATGCCAAGAGACAGCTAGTGGGTTACCTTTTGGAGAGAGATAAGGATGAAATCCCCAGGAATACCCCAAAAAAGGTAGAGGAATTCATGCAGAACGTGACACATAAAAAGAAGCCACATCAGAAGCTAAACACAGCCGCTAGACCTCAACCTGTCCACGTTGAGCTGACTGAGCTCTACCAAGCTGCAGCATTGGGAGATTTTTCCAGTCTTGAAAAAGCTTTTGGAGACAGCGACGTAAATGGCACGAATGCTTCTAATGAAACCCTGTTGCACATTGCTGCTGCCCATGGACATGTTACGATGATTGAATATTTATTAAATAAAGGAGCAAAGATAGAGGTGAGGGATAACAAAGGGCAATCACCTCTCCACCGGGTTGCAGGGAAAGGGCACACCGATGCAGCCAAAATGCTTCTCCAAGCTGGAGCACACATCTACGCTTTGGATACAGAATCCAAAAGTCCATTGCACTTAGCTGCCCAGAACAATCATTTCCCCATAGTGAAGCTGATGTTGAAAGAAGAAGCCAGAAATGATAAAAGGAAGAAAACATTTTTGCATATGGCTGCACTCAGAGATGAAAGTAAACTAGCACAAATCATTCTCAAATATGGGGCTCCGGTTGACACTAAGGATGAGAAGAACAGGACCCCACTGTTTCATGCTACTTCCCAAGGACATCTCAACACTGTGAAGGATTTGTTGGAGGCTGGAGCCAAGGTCGATGTCGATCTGATTGATGCAGTATTTAATAGTAATAACCCGTCCCTGATTCAACTGATCTTGAAGCATGGCAGTGGGATTAGCCCTGCTGTCCTAGTCAATGCACTCTTTGAAGCAGTTCAGAAAAATTTACACGGAACCGTGGGCATTCTAATTGAACAGGGCATTGACGCCAACACCAGAAATGGAATGCAATACACCCCTTTACTGTTAGCCGCAGAACTTGGCCATGCAGAATCTGTTAAAGTCCTGTTAAATAAAGGCGCACGTTTACATGAAAGGACACCAAATATGAACAGTGCGTTACACCTTGCAGTCCAGACTGGTTCTCTTTCTGTTGCAAAGCTGCTGATTGACCAGGGGATGGATGCAAACATCATTGGCTCTGGTGACCAAACACCCCTGCACGTTGCATCCTTTCATAACCAACCACCAATGATAGAAACTTTGATAAGAGGAGGTTCAAAGGTCAATGCAGTCACTAAGGAAGCAGTTACACCCTTACACATTGCTTCACAAAGAGGTAACCAAGATACAGCAGAGTGTCTCATCCAGAACAAAGCAAATGTGAATGCTAAAGACAAATCTATGAGAACACCCTTGCATGTGGCTGCTGTAATTGGAGATGCCTCCATTGCAGAGCTACTTTTGTCAAACCAGGCTGATCCTAATGCAGTAAATAAAGAGAAGAAGACCCCACTCCATTTGGCTGCTAATGAGGGCCATTTGGACTTTGTATCTTTGATGTTAACCAGAAGGGCCAAGTTTGCTATAAAGGATATGGATGGGAATACTCCAATGCACTATGCAGCCAGCAAAAGCCACAGCATTGTTGTCAAAGCTCTTTTATTAGCTGGGAAAAATAAAAACATAGATAATAAGAATGTTTGGCGGAAAACACCATTACATCTGGCAGCAGAACATAGTCATGAGGGCCTGGTAGAGTTGTTGTTGATCAGTGGAGCTGCCATTAATGCCTTAGACAATAGCAAAGACACACCTCTGCATTGTGCTTGCAAATCAGGCAACTTTAACACTGCCCAAAAGCTAATTAACTGGTCTGAAGGTGAAAAATCCAAGTTTCACTCTACAAATAGTTTAAAAAAGACCCCTCTTCAAGTTGCAGAAAGTGGAGATACAGACAGCCACCATCAAATAGCAGCATTATTAAAAAAAAAAATGATGTTAACTAGATAAGAAAAAACTCAACTTCCCTGATGGCTTACTTGGTCAATGCACTGAGATATATAGACCAGTACAGTCCCAGTTTGAACTCGGTCCTGTGCTGCGTTAACCAACCTCAACCAAGTTGAGTCGAGAAATTACACCATCCTGGAGCTCATGGTGGGACGATGGAGGGAATTAGCTGGCATTCATGCTTCTGATTGCTATCCAGTGACCCTTGTTCGAGAATGCATGGTGTGAACATAGGGTGAGGACAAGATCAGGCTTGGGTGTGATGCCATCTTCCTACCGCAAATTGGAATAGTCTACCAACACTCGCTATCAAGATGGCCAAAGGGCTGCTGACATGTTTGGAACCTAGCATGACAGTGTTTTCAGAGGAAGAGGGGAGGAAGTGGAAAAAAGCAAAGCTCATTCTGAAGCTGTGCTATTCATTGTGGCTCAAAAGTGCAAAATACATAGGGGGTGAAATTGTGTCCCTCCCCCCCCCCCTGTGGGGGGCGCTAACGGGGCACAAATGGCTTTGCGACCGGGCGCAGCGCTGACATCGACTCCCGCCATATTCGTTCGCATCGCCCCGGTAGCGCCCCAGACCCGAAATTGACTTCCGCCTCCTGCAGCAGCGCCGGTCAAAAACACCAACAGCTGCAGGAGGCGTGCAACGGGTGGCCGGCTGCTTCGGGGGGCGGTGATTAAAGGCGAGTTGGCCGAAGTAAGTGGAAAAAAGTCTTATATCTCCTGTTCTAGTTTTTTCGTGGGTTCCTGCCCGCAATCGATCAGCTTGGCACTCTGCTTGAGTGCCGGGTGGATCGCGTGGGATTGCAGCTGCCTTGGTGGTCCAGGTAGGTACTTTTTCTATTGCAGAGCCTGCAGCGATGGCCCTTCCCGCTGCTGAAGTCTCGGCCCCGCTCTCCGACGTTAGTGCCCTAATAAGGAAGTGGAGCACTTGATTTAGCATTCCACTTCCCTCTTGGGGCGCTAAAACTCAATTTCACGGTCGCCGGCACTAATTAGTGCCCAGGCGATGTTAGCGCCCCAAAATGGTCGATACCGAATTTTTCCCCCATAGAAAATAATACATGCTTACAACAACAAAAAAAGCAAAATTATCAATTGTAAAAGCCCATGGTGATAGCCCTAAAACAGAACTCTGTATTGTACAATGGTAGTGTATCCTTAATCTAGCCACCCCTGCCTCCATATGGGATGCAGTGATACATTGTTAGTGAAACTGGATCACAGTGTTGTTTGATTGGAATCCCTTTGTTCACTTTTTAAAAGTGGCCATGGCAGGAATCCATGTTTCATTTTTAAATTTCTATTTTTTGTTTACTTTTTGTGCAATAGAAATTTTAAAATATGTACAAAATAGCAATGCAGGAATGAAATACCAGTGAGCATCCATCAGGTTTGGGCAATCATTGTGAAAATGACACAATTTCACAAAGGCACCACTAACTACTTTGTGCTTCTCAAACTAACCAATAGAATTTGTTATAATAGATGACAAAGCTACTCAACGATAACATTAAGTATTTGTTTTTACCTTGTTATGCATAATATTGAGTGCTTAATCAAGTAATTTACTAATCAGGTGAAAAAATGTTTTGAGCATTATTTTCCCCTTTAGTTCAGTGTCTACAACAGTAGTATTGAACTGGTTGATACATGTTAAGGATAGTTAATGTAGTTTTGCTATCCACTTTGATTAATTCTGGTATTTGACAAATATAATTTCTGTTCTGAAGTAACTTTTGTGCTTTTTTTTGCACTTGTTGCAGGATTAATGCATGTATTGTGGCTTTTCTTTTTAGTCTGTTACAGTGATTATTATTTTGTTACTTTTTTGTGCATCACATAAGCATGGCACTAGGGCACGATCTAGCCAACATTTATAGTTTTGCTGCTTTTATTTAAGAAAAAACACAACATATTAGATTTTAATTGAAGAACTTTAGCAAATTACTAAATGTGTACAAATGACAGGATGAATACTACAGACAGACAGTAAAATGTAGAACATTTCTGACTAACATGTATTGTTACTGTGTGTACAGACATGTCTTGCTGATTCTTATTAGTGAGCCTTAATTTTATGTTGTAGTTTTAATGGGGCATAAAATGTAATAATTTCACATCAAAATTTTCCAAAAACCATACACATTGATGTAATTATATTGCAGTGCAAGGGTGGCAAGGAGAGTGTTGGGGTTTACTCCATCTCACCCGTTAATCCCACTGAAGTTTACCTTTAGAACTTAACATTACTAAACCTATCCTCACAGCACATTTGAGTCACAGAAGCACATCCGTTTTAAGTTATATACAACTAAAGATCTTATAAAGCATTGGTAAGAACACATTAAATTATGGAATGAGAAAAACCTATCTGGCAAATCAAGTCTGCTTCTTGCAACAGACCAAATACAATTTATTTAAATTCCTGAGTGAAATATAAATTCCAAGATATGGCCATGAAACATTTCCTAACTCCTAATGATTATCAAACAAAAACTCTGGGTATCAATCGAACATCGCAGTCTCCAGTTTCATTCTACAGGTGACATTTACAGGGTCCCAACAGAAAACTGGCTTTTTATCAAGAGTCTTCCATAATCCCGACCCTACCTTTCCCACTGACATCATCATACTTACTTTGAAGATGTTGGTGTAAATGGTTCTAAATGTGTTAAGTGACAAACTGAAAACGATTTTCTCCCTTTTTCAAAGTGGACTTCTTGATCATTGCCCATGCCTTGCATCATTAATCACTAATTGCATGTGATAATGTACTGGAATGCATGATAAGCAAGTTGGAAGAAACTGGATTGATACTTTTTGTGACCCTATATTGCAAGTAACCTGCACTATATAATCATTTTGAGCAGTGTACTATTTGATTTCTGATGGAGCTTTATTAATTAATGGGTAGTGTATTGTGGTAGTGGTGGTAGACTACCATGGTTTAGTTAACCTATAATGAAACCATTGTCCAGAAAGTACAATGCTTATGGGCATCTACACAGAATTATATAGTTTGGGGGAAAGGGGCATAAGTTGTGACAATAAGTTTTATTAAATTTGAATGTAATTCTCACTAAGACAAGCAAAAAAAAAGGAAACATGAATACAATTTACCATAAAACAGAATAATCAGGTAAATGTAATCAATAAATAGAAAATGCCAGGCTTGTTGGGTTCATGGGAAGGGATATTTAAGTCAAACCTGTGGTGGTCACCTATACAGATCTAATTACATAACTTAGTATATCATAATACACTCTGTGAGACACTTGCACTGCAGCTCACAAGTGCCACTGAAACCCTGGAAAAGTGGTATAAACACCATTTACGTAATTTATTGGGGATTTATGCAACTTGCCTGCTGAAGTTATGATGGACAATTCAGAGAATTTCCATGAAAATCCAGCCCGTATATATTTTGACACCTAAAATGATCAAGCAATCTGATTTAAGTAATACCTCAGAAAGACATAAGTCTAATATGATTAATAGAGTATTACTAAACAACCTGTTCCTACTAATCCCTTCAGTATCAAGGGACCAGAATGGGTATTGACCTGGATATTGCAAATATGTTGATTGTGCTCCTGTTTACATACATGCCTGTGAAAGCTTGCATAATAAATATTATAATTTATTACTTGAGTGATACAGTACAAGATGACTGTAAAAGTATTCAGAAAAAAATGGAATAATAGGGGTGAATTTAACCTTTGGATACAACCTGTTGATCTATGTTATATTCATGGAGGGTTTGAATTTCTGTGGGTTTTCACCTGCTCGTCCATTGTAACTTCAGTGGAAGAGCTACCGAAACCCCTAGTGACAGTCCAGATCAATGCAGCCTGAAAATATCAGGAAATGTCTCAGAGGGCATTTGTTATTTTGACGGAGGTAGCAATGACTGCTTCCATAGATGCCCTGAAGAACACCTTGGCCCAGGGCTTTCAGTATTGAATTCAAACTATTTTGCTTGATCTTATGCAAACCATTAGCCCAACACTAATGGTCTGTAAGGAGTAGATGCAAATGTCACTGCTTATCATTTTTGTGACAATACGTTGTCATTAATGCAACCCTCTCCGATGCCAGTATCGAAGGGAGCTTGTGGTTTGGGCCCAGTAGGCATTGGACACACAAGTGACATGGCACCAGAAGCAAGTCCATTTAAAAAAAAAAGGATATTGGCATTACTAAGAAAAGTACCACCTCATTTACTGAGGGCTATATCATTACTGACCCAGCCACAAGCCTCACAACCTGACACTGAGGTAGGTTAGCATCACGAGTGAAAAGAGTTTTAGGCACAAAGGGTAGTCACAATGATATCAAACAGCCGTAGTAATAAGGCACAATGAAGGGACAAAATGGTGGTACACATACATTTCTCACAATTCAATTATGTTTATTTTTTCCAGGGAAGTCTCCTGTTATCCCTTTTATATGATGATTAATGTTTGTAACTGTCCATTAGAGGTATTACAGATTAGACAAATAGTTGTCTATGAGTAAGGCAAAGGATCATGAAGGACTTTATTGTGCTTGGAGGCAACCGTCTTTATTGGAAGAAGTTGGTGGTGATCTCTTGCCTAATGGTTTGTGCAGCTGGCAGCAGAATATCTGGGCCAACCTCCTGTCTCTACTGGGTGTTTTTGTCGTGAGCAGGGTATTGTTCGCCACCTCCTTCTTCCTCTTCACCTTCTGAACACCCAATCACGTTGTAATGGCCAAATTATGGTTGAATAAGCAAGCTACTATACTTCTGAAAATCATTACAGGGCTCCCCCAAACCCATTCAGGCATTGGAAATGGCATTTAAGAATTCAAATGATCTGTTCCACACTGATACTCTGTCCTTGGATGCTGAAAAGGTGTCATCAACCAAGGCTCAAGCACTTACCCCAGTCTCCTCTCAGCCACCTTGTTACATTGCTCTGGTTGAACAGTGCAGATATCCTGCCAGGATTGTCTGCGAATAAATGAATCATGGCTACTACCGAGGTAGCATGCATTGGCATGCATAATGAGCTAGCCAGCATCACTCAATAACTCTACCTTCATGGAATGAAATCCCTCTGTTGACCTCCATTCCCCCTCTCTTCCCCATCCTCCATTCCCTATTCCCTAGATTCCCTCTTCCCAAACGCCCATCCCCAGTTTTCCTCTCTCCGAACCCCATTCCCAAGTCTCACTCTCGCCTCCATTCCCAACCCCCATTCCCTAGTTTCCCTATCTCCCTGAACCTCATTCCCCAGTCTTCCTCTTCCGTCCCAGCTGCCCGCGACTCTTCCCGGCACACCAGCCGATCCTGGTGGACCAACTGATCCTGGCAGGTGGTGGTGGGGGAATCGAGCTGGAATCTTCTCTGCGCTGGCCGCTGGTGAGGTCACAGAGTGGCCGGAAATTTAAGGCGTAATAATCTCACGGACCCCATTGCAGGAGATCCATGCCCCATTCTGCGAGATCCATGCCACATTCTGCGAGATCCATGGCCTATCCCAGGAAATCCATGCCCATTCCAGGAGACCCATGCCCCATTCCAGGAGATCCATGGCCTATCCCAGAAAATCCATGCCCATTCCGGGAGACCCATGCCCCATTCCAGGAGATCCATAGCCCATTCCAGGAGGCACATGCCCCATTCCGGGAGACCCATGCCAATTCCAGGAGACCCATGCCCCATTCCGGGAGACCCATGCCCCATTCCGGGAGATCCATGCCCAATTCCAGGAGACCCATGCCCCATTCCGGGAGATCCATGCCCCATTCCAGGAGATGCATGCCCCATTCCGGGAGACCCATGCCCATTCCAGGAGATCCATGCCCCATTCCAGAAGACCCATGCCCATTCCAGGAGACCCATGCCCCATTCTGGGAGATCCATGCCCCATTCCAGGAGACACATGCCCCATTCCGGGAGACCCATGCCCATTCAAGGAGACCCATGTCCCATTCCAGGAGATTTATGCCCCATTCCAGGAGACCCATGCCCCATTCCGGGAGACCCATGCCCATTCCAGGAGATCCATGCCCCATTCCGGGAGACCCATGCCCCATTCTGGGAGACCCATGCCCATTCCAGGAGACCCATGCCCCATTCCGGGAGACCTATGCCCCATTCTGGGAGACCCATGCCCATTCCAGGAGATCCATGCCCCATTCCAGGAGACCCATGTCCCATTCCGGGAGACCCATCCCCATTCCAGGAGATCCATGCCCCATTCCAGGAGACCCATGTCCCATTCTGGGAGACCCATGCCCATTCCAGGAGATCCATGCCCCATTCCAGATTTATGCCCCATTTTGGGAGACCCATGCCCATTCCAGGAGACGCTTGCCCCAATCTGGGAGATCCATGCCCCATTCCGGGAGACTCATAGCCCATTCCAGGAGATCCATACACATTCCAGGAGACCCATGCCCCATTCCAGGAGATCCATGCCTTATCCCAGGAAATCCATACCCCATTCCAGGAGACCCATGCCCATTCCAGGAGATCCATGCCCCATTCCGGGAGATCCATGCCCCATTCCGGGAGATCTATGCCCTATCCCAGAAAATCCATGCCCATTCTGAGAGATTTATGCCACATTCTGGGAGATTTATGCCCCATTCCGGGAGACCTATGCTCCATTGCGGGAAATTCATGTCCCATTCCGGGAGATTTATGCCCCATTCCGGGAGACCCATGCCCCATTCCGGGAGACCGATGCCCCATTCCGGGCGATCCATGCCCCATTGGTTGAGGGTTAGCGATCCTGCAACCCACCCTATTTTCAGTGTCAGGGCTGTTTTAGAGTTGTCAGGTTGTCATTTGAAGCTCTTGGGCAGCTTTTGCCAGAGTTCTAGGTTGGTATGTATGCACTTCAGTAACAAAAAACTCAAACTAATATGTAATGCAGCAAATAACTGAAAACAAATATCTGTAGCCAATCAGCACGTGTTCTCAGCCCGTGACGGAACAACCCGACACTCCTATCAAGTGACAGGAACGATTTCGGAGCGTCACGAGGATCCCGGGACTGTGGAGGACCCGGTGAACCCGGAGGATCCTGGGACTGTGGAGGACCCGGTGGATCCTGGGACTGTGGAGGACCAGGTGGACCCGGAGGATCCTGGGACTGTGGAGGACCCGGTGAACCTGGAGCAATACCAAGTAGAATTTCTAAATTTGCCGATTACACCAAACGTGGGGGAGTGGCAAACAGTGAGGATGATAGCAATCGACTGCAACAGGACATAGAAAGGCTAGCAGAATGTGCAGACAAGTGGCAGATGGAATTTAATACAGAGAAGTGTGAATCATAGAATCATAGAATGTTACAGCACGGAAGGAGGCCATTTTGGCCCATTGTGTCCGCCCCGGTCAACAAAGAGCTATCCAGCCTAATCCCACGTCCCAGCTCTTGGTCCGTAACCCTGCAGGTTAGAGCATCCCAAGTGCACATCCAAGTACTTTTTAAATGTGGTTAGGGTTCCTGCCTCTACTGGCCTTTTTGGCAGTGAGTTCCAGACCCCCACAACCCTCTGGGTGAAGAAATTTGCCCTCAAATCCCCTCTAAACTGTCCCCCAATTACTTTAAATCTGTGCCCCCTGGTTTTTGACCCCTCTGCTAAGGGAAATAGATCCTTTCTATTCACTTTATCTAGACCCCTCATAATTTTATACACCTCAATAAGGTCTCCCATCAGCCTCCTCTGTTCCAAGGAAAACAGACCCAGCCTATCCAGTCTTTCCTCATAGCTAAGATTCTCTACTCCCGGCAACATCCTTGTAAATCTCCTCTGTACCCTCTCTAGTGTAATCACATCTTTCCTGTAATGTGGTGACCAGAACTGCACGCAGTACTCTAGCTGAGGCCTAACTAGTGTTTTATACAGTTGAAGCATAACCCCCCCCCTGCTCTTGTATTCTATGCCACGGCTAATAAAGGCAAGCATTCCATATGCCTTCTTAACCACCTTATCTACTTGGCCTGCTACCTTCAGGGATCTGTGGACATGCACTCCAAGGTCCCTACACTACTCAATGTCCTACCATTTAATGTGTACTCCCTTTCCTTGTTAGCCCTCCCCAAATGCATTCTCCTCACACTTCTCCGGATTGAATTCCATTTGCCACTGTTCTGCCCACCTGACCAATTTATTGATATCTTCCTGCAGTCTACATCTTCCTTCTTCAGTATCAACCACACAGCCAGTTTTAGTATCATCTGCAAACTTCTTAATCATACCCCCTATATTCAAGTCAAGATCGTTAATATATACCACAAAAAGCAAGGGACCTAGTACTGAGCCATGTGAGGTGATGCATTTTGGCAGAAGGAACAGGGAGAGGCAACTTACACTTAATGGCACAGTTTTAGAGTGTGCAGGGACAGAGGGACCTGGGAGTTAATGTGCATAGGTCCCTGAAGGTGGCAGGACATATTGAGAGTGGTTTGCAAAGCATATGGGATCTTGGGCTTCATAAATAGAGGTATTGAGTACAAAAGTAGAGAAGTTACGCTGAATTTTTGTAAAGCGCTGGTTAGGTCACAACTGGAGCATTGTGTCCAGTTCTGGTCACCACACTTTAGGAAGGATGTGAAGGACCTTGAGAGGGTGCAGAGATTTATCAGAATGGTTCTGGGGATGGGGGATCTTAGCTACAAGGACAGGTTGGAGAAGCTGGATTTGTTTTCATTAGAGCAAAGGAGGTTGCGGGGTGATTTGATAGAGGTTTACAAGATTATGATGGGTTTGGATAGGCTAGACAGGGAAAGGCTGTTCCCACTAGTTGATGGTACAAGGACTAGGACACAGATTTAAGGTTTTGGGCAAGAGATACAGGGGGATGTGAGGGGGAAAAAAATTACGCAGCGAGTGGTGAGGACCTGGAATTCACTGCCGACGGAAGTGGTGGAAGCGGACACACTCAATGTTTTCAAGGGGAGACTGGATAGGCACTTGAGGGAAATAAACTTGCAGGGTTACGGGGATAGAGCGAGGGAGTGGGACTGACTGGACTGCTCTACAGAGAGCTGGCATGGACTCGATGGGCCAAATGGCCTCCTTCTGTGCCGTTATGACTCTATGATCCTGGGACGGTGGAGGACCCGGTGAGAGAAGAGGATCCCAGGATGGTGGAGGACCCGGTGAGAGAAGAGGATCCCGGGACGGTGGAGGACCCGCTGAGAGGAGGATCCCGGGACGGTGGAGGACCCGGTGAGAAAGGAGGATCCCGGGACGGCGGAGGACCCGGTGAGAGAGGAGGATCCCGGGATGGTGGCGGACCCGCTGAGAGAGGAGGATCCCGGGACGGTGGAGGACCCGGTGAGAGAGAGAGAGAGGAGGATCCCGGGGCAGTGGAGGACCCAGTGAGAGAGGAGGATCCCGGGACAGTGGAGGACCCAGTGAGAGAGGAGGATCCCGGGACGGTGGAGGACTCGGTGAGAGAGAAAGATCCCGGGACGGTGGAGGACTCGGTGAGAGAGGAGGATCCCGGGACAGTGGAGGACTCGGTGAGAGAGGAGGATCCCGGGACAGTGGAGGACTCGGTGAGAGAGGAGGATCCCGGGACAGTGGAGGACTCGGTGAGAGAGGAGGCTCTCGGGATGGTGGAGGACTCGGTGAAGACGGGAGCGGTTGCCTGATTGGTGGGCTGGTGTTTGCCGTGATGGTAGCGGAGGTCTAATGGCCCGCAATGAAGAAAAACAGCTGGGGAAACTGAACCGGCTGTGGCTGCAGAGGGAGAAGGAGGGTAAAGAAACCTGCTCCTGTTTACTTGTATCGCCGCCTCGGCCCGTGCTGGGAAATAAATAGCTGAAGGAACTCCGTGAAATGCGGCCGGGTGGCGAGAAGCTGGGAGTCGCTGCCTGAGCGTTCCAAACGCTCACTGGCCGCCGGTTACAGTCACTGCACAGCGGCTCCCTCGGCTCGTTTCTGTTCGCCACCTTTGCTGGGGGTTTAGTTCTTCGGTGCTGGACTTTCCCCCGCCCCCACTCTTTCCCCCGACCCCCCACTGTACCCCCCTCTCTGTACCCTCCTGCCCACTCTACCCACCCCCCCCCTGTACCCTGCCCCCCGAATTATAGACCAGTTAACTTAACATCTGTTGTGGGGAAATTGCTAGACTCTATAATTAAGGATAGGGTGACTGAACACCTCAAATTTTCAGTTGATCAGAGAGAGCCAGCATAGATTTGGGAATGGTGGTCATGCCTGACAAACTTGATTGAATTTTTTGAAGAGGTGACTAAAGTAGCAGGCAGGGGAATGTCTGTGGATGTTATTTATATAGATTTCCAGAAGGCATTTGATAAAATCCCTCATAAGAGACTGTTAACTAAGGTAGAAGCCCACGGAATTGAAGGCAAATTATTGACCTGGTTTTGAAATTGGCTGAACGGCAGGCGACAGAGAGTAGGGATAATGAGTAGGTACTTAAATTGGCAGGATGTGACTAGTGGTATCCCACAGGGATCTGTGCTGGGGCCTCAACTATTCACTATTTATTAACGACTTAGATGATGGCATAGAAAATCATATATTCAAATTTGCTGACGAGACAAAGATCGGTGGCATTGTAGGCTGTGTAGATGAAAGCATAAAATTACAAAGGGTTTTCGACAGATTAAGAGAATGGGCAAAACTGTGGCAAATGGAAATCAATGTAAGCAAATGTGAGATCGTCCACTTTGGACCTAAAATGGATAGAACAGGGTACTTTCTAAATGGTGAAAAGCTAAAAACAGTGGATGTCCAAAGAGACCTGGGGGTCCAGGTACATAGATCATTAAAATGTCATGAACAGGTACAGAAAATAATCAAAAAGGCGAAGTATATCTAGGGAACTAGAATACAAGGGGGCAGATGTTATGCTGCAGTTAGACTGCACCTGGAGTACTGTGAGCAGTTCTGAGCATCACACCTTAGGAAAGATATATTGGCCTTGGAGGAAGTGCAGCATAGATTTACCAGAATGATACCTGGACTTCAATGTTTATGTTATGAGGAGAGATTACACAAATTAGGGTTGTATTCCCTAGAATTTAAAAGGTTAAGGGGTGATCTGATCGAAGTTTTCAGGATATTAAGGGGAACAGATAGGGTAGATAGAGAGAAACGATTTCCGCTGGTTGGGGATTCTAGGACTAGGGGGCATAGTCTAAAAATTAGAGCCAGACCTTTCAGGAGTGAAATTAGGAAACACTTCTACACACAAAGGCTGGTAGAAGTTTGGAACTCTCTTCTGCAAACAGCAGTTGATGCTAGATCAATAGTTAATTTTAAATCCGAGATTGATAGATTTTTGTTAACCAAAGGTATTAAAGGATATGGAGCAAAGGCAGGTATATGGAGTAGGGTCGCAGATTAGCCTTGATCTCATTTGAATGGTGGAACAGGCTCGAGGGGCTGAATGGCCTACTCCTGTTCCTGTTCCCTCCCCTCTGTGCCCTCCCCTCCTCTCCTCTCTGTGCCCTCAACCCCCCCCCCCCCCCCCCCATCCTCCTGCCTGAGTGGGACTATATTTTTTGTTGTCACTATTGCATATCACAATGTCTCAGTGCTTCACTACAAACAATTAACAGCAAGGGTAACGAGGAATTGTGTGCACGACTCACCCACGTTTCCAAATTTTTTGCACGAGATGTTAAACCAAGGCCCTGTCTCCTCGGGTGGATGTAAAGGATCCCGTGACACTATTTCGAAGAAGAGCAGGGGAGTTATCCGGGATATGGGGAGAAGGTAGGGACAGGGTACTGAATTTGGATGATCAGCCATGATCTCATTGAATGGCGGAGCAGGCTCAAGGGGCCGAATGGCCTACTCCTGCTCCTATCTTCTATGTTTCTATGTGTGTCCTGGCCAATATTTATCCCTCAATCAACATAACAAAAAAAAGTTTATCTGGTCATTATCATATTGCTGTTTGTGGGATCTTGCTGTGTGCAAATTGGCTGCTGCGTTTCCTACATTACAACAGTGACTACACACCAAAAGTACTTCATTGGCTGTAAAGTGCTTTGAGACATCTGGTGGTTGTGAAAGGCGCTATATAAATTCAAGTCTTTTTTTCTGTAATGCCTCCATGGCCTCGCCCCTCCCTATCTCTGTAATCTCCTCCAGCCCTACAACCCTCCAAGATCTCCTCCAAATCTGGCCTCTTGCGATCCCCAGTTTTCTTTGCCTCACCATTGGCATCCATGCTTTCAGCTGCCTAGGCCCTAAGCTCTGAAATTCTCCCTCAATTTCTCTGCCTTTCTCTCCTTTTTTTAAGACTCTCCTTAAAACCTACCTCTTTGACCAAGCTTTTGGTCACCCTTCCTAATAGCTCTTTATGTGGCTCGGTGTCAAATTTTGTTTGATAATTGCTTCTGTGAAGCCTTTTGGGGCATTTTACTATGTTAAAAGCACTATTATAAATGCAAATTATTGTTATTAGGCAGTAGTGTATTAAAGGATTTAGTCATGTACTAAAGTTTTTAATCACTTTGTTTTTGTGCAATAGAAGGTCGCCTGAGAGAGATACATCAAAACCGACCCAAACTGGTGAGTATGCACACCATTATTCTGGAGTCTTAAACTGCAGTTATATAAAGTTATATAATTGACCAGCTACATATTTGACTGGGAAAGTGAATCAAGACTGCTGTGGTCCAGCTCGTGCAACCACTTCCTGCAAATGCTGAATGTTGCCGTCTCCCATATAACAATATAAGTCTCAAAAATACTGGTGGCTTTTTCAGTTTTGGCACTTGGGATTCTAAATGTTAACCTTTGTTCAGTTTCTCTTCATAGCGGAGATCAGCAACTTAGTGGTGGTGGGGGCAAAAGAAGGATGAAATTTGCTTCCTGTTACTGTGCCACACTTTTTCTCTCTTTTAAAATGTGATCTTTAATCTATGGGGAAGGCAGTCTCCTGTTGGTAGGGTGTTACTATATTACAATGCAGACAAAGAATAATAAAATCAACCTGCCATTGTCCGAGTTTTCTCCCTACCATCTGGCAGTGCCAAAATAATAAATCTATTAAGAGGTTTGAGAATGTTGTACAAAATCTCAGACACAGGGAGGTGTTCATGGTTGCATGTAAACCTCTTTGTACACCATACCGAAAACTAAGAATGAACATACACATTTGTAATTTCTGTACAAATGGTCATTTGTTCCAATTTCCATCCTCCGCTGGAGGATCCAAACCACATTTGTATTCAGAGGCTGAGATACATGTTTCTTTCCTGCTCTCCTCCTTCAAACAAATACAGTGTAAAGAAAGGGCAAGAACTTGTGTTTATATGGCACTTTTCACAACCTCAAGACATTCCAAAGCACTTCACAGCCAATAAATGATTTTTGGAGTGTAGCCACTGTTGTAATGGTTCTTTTTCTGAACTTGTACAAGAGGTTTTAAAATAAACATTTGGCCTGTCATGTAAGTACTTGCAGAAAATCTTCAGAAACTACTGGTGCTGCAGAATTGACTAGCAGGTTCCTGGTTAGAGCACAGTTTTGCTGCAGAATTCGCGTGTGGCTGCCATTGCAACAGCCAACGTGATACTGTATTTTTTGATGATTCGATTAGTGGCATGTATAATATTGCTGTGTTGCTGTCGGTGTTAAAGTTGCAATGCATTTATTAATTATGATTTAGTAACAAGCTTATAGGAAGGTGTCATTGATTTAATAAGTGGGTCAAGTTGTCTGCATTCATGCCTTTTAATTCACCGAGAAGTGCATTTTCAATGCTGATCCAATACAATGGACTGTCTTAGTATTTTTGCCCTAAAACCAAGTAATTTAATGCATGGAGAAATGGGTGTTACATGGTAGCGTCTGTTCAGTGATCACTTTACATTTAGTGGTGATTTGAACCGTTTGTATTTATTTATAGTCTTCGTTGAATTCAGCTGTTGAAGTAAAGAAATGGATTCCAAGCATCAAGACTGAGATTGAGTATTATCTGCAAGTGAGTAATTCAGTTTATGATGGGAACACTGAAATAATGTTTCACCGCTGGGGAAAGATAACCCCCTCCTCAACAGTAACAATGCATCTTGTCATGATGTAACTTTTGAATGTATTTAACACAGTTTATGAATGTTTCCATCTTGCCTTGGAGTAGAATTAAACTACAGGAAACTTTCAATTTACCGGCACCTAAATAACCGGAAATCTCGGTTAACCGGCAAAATTCAGGAGTCGGTTCAGGTAAGTTTTATTACTTGCCTTCCTCCATCATCTATTGCTGTGCAAGGGTGTGGCTGCAGCTGTTGCTAAGCTACAGAGATGCTTGGAACTTTTGGCCATTGTTCTGAACCTGTTGCTAAGCAACAGGGTTTATTGCTTTATACGGAGCTCTCAGCCCCGTATCTTTTACTAAGCTTTCGGTTATCTGGAATTTTTGATGAACCGGCACCACGTCGGTGCCGGATTAAAAAAAAGTTTCCTGTAAAGTTATTTGTGCTGTTAACCTGCTCCTTTCGAGGAGCTGGGTCAAGATTTCTGAAACCTATTTTACATTGGACCTTGGATTTTTGAGATTCCACAGATGACATTTTTACTATGGCGTTGTATCTAGGGAGTTTTTTTGTAATGAATTATGCTGTACGAATGCAGTATACAGGCAGACTTTGGCTGTAGACGTCATGCTAAGAATGCGTTGATATAGCCCAAACTCATTCTAGGACCCTTACAGCCAGCAGCAAGATGAGACTTGCAACTCGTCAGTCTGCACTGGATTCAAAATAAAAGTCCCGGAGATGAAAGAATAATCCCCTAAATTGCAGTACCCACTTCTTGTGCAGTGCAACCTTTAATAGCGCAAATGAGTCCAATTTAAAGAAAGAAAATACATGAAAGCAATACTGGTCACTAAACATTTGGTTACATAGTAAGTTATTTTTGTGTTTGCCAGGATACTTTGTTAACTAAGTTACTTGGGCCTTTTGCTTTCATTAAAAAATATATTTTGCAGAGTAACATCGGGCATTCTCATTTTTTTTATGTATGTGTCTGGGTGGTTTAACAAGAAACTAAAATGTTAACAAAAAAATCATATTATGGTGATGTAATAAAGAAGAAATGTTTTCACTGCTTTTCAGCAATCACAACTATCTCATTACTCAGAGAGGAAGATAAAGGAATTCCAGGATCATATTCAAGAACTTCAGAAGGAGTATCAGCGTTACTTGTGGAAGCTGCGTCGGTTAGATCCTTCCCACAAGGAGCACCCTTGGAAACCCCGTGCTTACACCCGGAAAAGACCACCCAACTCAGCAACACAGACCATCAACGAACTGGGTATCAAAAATTACATCTGGCGTTAATTTGATGTAGAGAAGAAGCAGTTGGGCCTCCAGTGCACTGCAGCAGCAGTACAATGGTGCAAATATCATCTCATTAAATTTAAAATCCTCATCCTTAACTTCAAATACCTCATGGTTTTGGCCCACCCTATCTCTGCAACTTTCTCCAGCCTTGTGTCCCTTCCTCCACCCTTAGTCCTTCTCAGGCCTGACATGAATCCCTCTTTTTCCTTCCCCCAAATAGTCCTCCTGACCCCCAAATCATTGTTGGTGTAGCCTTCAGCAACCATGACCTTTCTCACTGGAACTCCCTCCCTGAATCCTTCTGCCTCTCCCCTTCTCACCCCATGTTTAAAAACTCACTTAAAGCCCATCTCTTCAACCAAACTTTCATTTACTCCTCTTAATCTCTCCTCCCCCACACCAGCATGGTTTGGTGTCCATTCCTTCCATAATCTATTTCTGTTTATCTTTCCTCGCCCTCTTGAGTGCCGTGGGACACTTTTTCATGTTAAATGTGCTATTTGTTGATTAGTGTCATTGGTGGGAGAAATTTGTAAGAGTTAATGTTAACAAAACAAGCATTACAGGAAACACATTGGCCAAAGTACAATTTATTTTTTCTCAAATGAGCCAAGTGGGAGCACTGAATCCAATCATGAATGAGCCACTCGATCTTTGGAAATCCATTTTCTGTCACTTGAAGCAGCCCTACCTAATTCACTGTAATTAACTGCAAACCTCTAATTGTAGATAGTAATACAGATCTGTGTCCTTTCATTACTGTTATAAGGCTGTCAGGTCCTATGCCAGTTTGTCTCCAAGTCAGTTTTCCATGCAATGCCATTATTTAGACAAACACATCTTTTAAAATGATTTTAATAGTTGATATCTCCTTACCTGTTCCACTATCCAATAATAGTATCCTCCACTGAGCCTTAGCCCTTCATTTAGATTGCCTCAAAATATTTTTTTTTAAATGGTCTTTGCATACATTCAGTTTGTATAAATGCCAACTAAATCACTACATCAACCCTTGTGCGAAATGCCTTGCTGTGAAGTGTTAGGAGAAATGATTTTGCCACAAAAATGAACCAAGTAATTCCATTCCTTGGAAAATTCAGAATGTAGATTATTTTGATCATGCAGTGTGTTTTTTTACCATAACTTCCAATTTTTAAGCTCTGGTTGCCAACTTGACCATGCACCTATTTCTATCCAGTAATTCAGATTAACAGCCAGATGTACTAGTGTTCTGTTTTTGTAAATTAAGGTTTTGTTATTTACAGCTACATTACACAGTTTGAAACGACTATGCATGCCTCTATCAAACAAAACGGAAGATGTGACTCCTGAGTGTGACTCTGATGAGGAATCTGATGAAGGAAGGGAAAAGAGCCACCGAAGCCCACGGATACCAGATGGTGTCATCTATGACTGTTCAATGGTTAACCCTGATTTTCAGGACCAGCCCCTGACTTTTAATCCTGCTAGAGTTCTACCAAGATTTTCTATGCACTTAACTCCAAAAAATACATCAGGAGAGGACTCGCACCATATGACCAAAATTCTTCTGTCTCAGCTACCAAACTTACAAGCTTCATCTTCCTGTGGAACCGCAGCAGAGTTGAACAGAGAGGAAGAAATACATGCCTTGAAGATCAGGGAAGATTCCCAGGAGTCCCTTTTGCAGAGTAAAAGCTCTGGAATCCTGGGATTGTCTTGCTATTCTTCAGATGAAGATACATAAGTGACAAGTAGAAACTAATTCATGTTCATAGCTCTTTATGCCTTTTAAGTACTGCAGTTGCTAAATGTATATAGATGCTATATTTTCAAACTTTGTGTTCCTATATAGCTTTGTGCTATTTATTTGTATAGAGTTATTGTATAGTTTAATTGTTGAATTTCACTTTCGTACTGACTAACTACAGTACCAAAGGTATCCTAATACTGACTTTTCCAGTTCTCATAGTTGGTATGAATTTAAATCATTCAGAAATAAAATGCTTTTTATTTCAAATGCTTATTAGTTATAGTTTAGTTTCTGCCATTAGTGTATGATGCATTTATGCAAGTCATTGGCATCTAATGCCCGGGGTAAAGCACTGTTCTGTATGTGTTTTCACACTCCCTCCAACTGAACTGGTGGTACCCATGCTGATACAACAACCATAATAAGCCTAGGAAATAACTTTTCATTATTGTAATAGGCTCTTTAGGAACAGTTCACACCTTGGCTGAAGTGCAAAGAGTTGAGATAGATCTAATATGACTCATCTGACAATGAAAAATTGGCACTTCGGCAAGCCTCCCTGGTTCACTTGGTAATGTGATACCTGACAGGTCCACAGTTCTCCAGGGCACTATTGATTGACCAGCATCTGACCTTTATCACAGAAACCCCACAGTGCAGATAGAGGCCATTTCGGCCCATCGAGCCTGCACCGACACATATCCCACCCGATCCCCGTAACCCCTACACCAACACACATCCCACCCTATCCCCGTAACCCCACGTATGTAATCCCCTTAACACTAAGGGTCAATTTATCATAGCCAATCAACCTAACCCGCACATCTTTGGGCTTACATACGTGGGCGCACATACATGGGCTTTTGCAGCTTTTAATATTTGTAAAAACAAATAAAATATTCAGGTACAGTACCAATTAAAAATAAAGTTAAAAGATACAGTATATTGGATTTTTTGAATGGATTCTGGGGTAAAACCGCACTTAAAAAAAAAACAATCCCTTCTCAAAGTCCGTGTGAATGCTGTCAGCAGGTAGGGGGCCGAATGGTGCAGTGAACCCGCGCGATGCCTCCGACATCCTGTAGGGGGCGCCGGGCGAGCGCAGGGAAGTGACGGGCTGATGCCGGAAGAGACGTTGTTGCCGGGGCAATATGGCGGCGGAGGAGGTGGAGGTGGATATTGAAGGAGATGGAGCAGAGCTGAGCCTGGGGTAAGAGGAGGCCTGGGGAGGAGGTGAGGGAGGCGCTGCTCTCGATTCTAACGGTTGGCGGGGAGAGGCGAGAAGCTTCGGCCTGTTTGTAGCCGGGCAGAGGCTGGAGCCCCGCTGGCTGCAGCGGCCGATCCGCCTGTGTGTGTGTGTGTGTTTATTTCTTGGGTTTCTCGCTTGTTTTGCAAAGTAAATGACCTGTCATTGCGAGTGTTGCTAAATTCATAAACCAGTGGAAGCCGCTGCTTTTTCAGTGGAGAATAAAACGATGTACGTTGCAAACTCATTAAAAATGAATGGATGTGGATTTAATATTTTCAATAGTCAAACCCACAGGAAGAGGTTTGGATTGCCCCAAAGCGTTTCACAGCCACTGAAGTCCTGCTGTAGTGTAGTCAGTCACTGTTGTATAGGAACCGCGGCAGCCAATTTGCGCACTGCGTGTGCCTACCAAAAACTATGATTTAAATGACGAGATAATCTGTTTCTGGTGGTGGCTGAGGGATAAATATTGGCCAGGATAATTGGAGAACTCCCCTGCTCTTCTTGAAAGAATGCCATTGGATCATTTATGTCCACCTAAGAGGGCAGACTGTGCCGCAGTTCATCCGGAAGGCCGCACATCGACAGTGCAAGACTGAAGTGACAGCTTATGTTTATGTGTTCCAAGTCCCGGGTCTGGCTTGAACCCTTCTGACTCGGGCAAAAGTGCTATCGCTCAGCCAAGGATGCAGGTCAAGAAAGCAAGCAAGGGAATGAAATAAGGCAGTAGGTTTCAAGCAAAATAAATAATACACCTCTACTGCACTTCTGTATATCACAGACTACATTACTGTCACTGGAAATGTCTTGATTGTTTGGGAACTGGGTTGTGTTCTGTAATTTGAGCCATATTGCAAAGTCCGCTGGGATTTCCTGCCAAAACTTGGGTCCAGAGATTCACAACTTTGGATGTAATCAATCACTGAACCCCCTTCACATGATCATCACTGAACCCATCCCCCAGTTCTGCCCCTGATCTGTCTCCGACCCCCTGCGATGCTGTGCCCACAACCCCCTCAGGATTTCTGCTGCAGCAGCAGGATACCTACCTGCTTCTCGGTTGCGGCCTCTTCTGCAGCGTTCCCCACCGAACAGGGAGCTAAGCCTGTCAATCAGGCTGGCTTCTGGGCGGGGGTCCTCTTTTGGGGGGGGGGGAGGGAGAAACCACATGTGGAGTTGACTCCACAGTGTTTGGGGATACCGAGGCTTCCGACCAGAACTCTTCCTCCTCCTCCCCCCCCCCCCCCCCCCCCCGCTTAGAAATCCCGTCCCAGCAAAGATTGCGGCATATGTCTTTCAGGATTTTTTTTAAATTTGTGGTTCTGAACCAATCAAAAAATGATTTGTTTGTGTTTTAAGTGAGGACAGTGGCACAGTCCCTGGTTTCCTGCAGGACCATTACCTGGATTCCTCCTGGAGGAGTAACAATGGCTTTTTGGTAAGTCCTAAAACTCAGCACTGTGGTGGATCATATTAAATTTATAAATATAAAAATGTAATTTCCTGTGAAGCACCAGTTTGTTTTCAACAAGTGGGTTGCAGTGCAACATTTGACAAACTAAAGTTACCAAATTCAGCAGTCAAGCTTATACGCCAGTCTGAGAGTTGAGAACACCTAGTTCTTCAACAGTGTTACAAATTTGGGTGTAGAGACCCCTTTCCGGGAGTTCAGTGGCACCAGTTGCTCCTGTAAGCAGTCGTATTTTTGTAGGAGTTGATTCACAATGCCATATATCTACTTGTTCGATAGGGTAACTCAAAGATCACCTCATGTTCTTGACTGATATTCATGTCCTTTGCGTGTACGCTTCTTCAATCTCAAAAGACAGACCAAGTAAATGCTTGATGAGGCAAGGCCAGCTGTTATTATTGGACTTAATTCAATCCATACAACTTATCCTCATGTAATAATGCAAAATTAACAACTTACCATACTACCCCACAGCATTGGGTTGTCTTCATTTAAACAAGATGACTTCTACCTATCTTCCAGCATCACTAACCTCTTTGTCTCAGTAAAAGCGCACACAGGTTTCCCTGACTACCTTTGTTGGCCTTCCTGTTTCAAAAAGCCTCTGCTTGACTGTCCATTTTTTCAATCTCTTGCTGATCAAAGACTTTCCAGCACAATGGGTGTGAGGTGTTTATTGATTAATGAGACAGCCTAACAAGTTACTTATTATTTACAGTCTATGGGCAAATTACATCAACACTAGCTCTTTTCCTAATTATTTTCGATCACAAAGACCCTTTTTTTAACTTGTCTAAATACATTATGGCTGTAAAATTCCCCGTTAGTACTGGCATTTAAGGCCATTTTCAGCAGAAAAAAGGCTTCCGGCCACTTCCAGTGCAGATTGGGGCGCGCGCCATTTTGGGCAAATCTGATTTGATGCACAACCTGCTATTTTGATGTTGCTGCTCAACTGTACGCCCCCGCCAAAGCACGATGAACCCCCCACCAGCGCTACTTAAAGGGACTCACGCAACTTTGAGAGAAGTTGCTTTTTGCTTTTGTACTGGTTCCTGTACAGTTTATTTGAGTAGTGGCTTACTGTAAGACATTTAAAAAGTTGTTAAAGTGTGCAGGGAATGCTGCTGGATGCTTTCAAGGCATTGGCTCTGGATGGCCTCTGAGAACACCCCTTGCTCCCAGTCCTGGGGGCTCTAGTTGCAGTCCCCCTTGGGCTTCAGCATGACATGGAGATGCAGCAAAGGGGACAAGCTGCTCGCAGGGGGAGAAGGAGAAGCAGAAGAGGAGAAAGTGGAAGAAGAGGTGGAGGAGGAGGAGGAAGCGGAAGGAAGGAGGCTGCCCCTTTTTGGCCGGCATATCCGGGGTCGAATCATCCGCCTGTGGTACCAGTGAACGCAACCCCAATTCCCCATTCAACATTAGTCCCACACCTTACCTTCCCTGTGGAACTGACCATCACAGTGTCCTCTTGGCCACAATGCTGAAATAAAAGCCACCACAAAGTAAACATTCCAATCCAACTTTATACTTCTCTCCATTAAAAAAATCAACTAATCACCATTGTGCTTTCCCTTAGTGCCTGCCCTGCATGTGCCTTTGCCTATTCTAGTGCTCCTGCGCCATGCTACCTCAATGGCTGCAGCATAACTGGTGGAAGGCTGCAGATGGCCTTGCAGGACAACCTCGAGCAGCTCTGGGTCTAGTAGACCTGGCTTTGGACTGCACCACCTCGGCATAGGCAACAGCAGTCTGGACTGGCTGGCTGGCTGACGGGCATCAGCAAGGGCACTGGTGGAGTGGCCGTGGTAGGAGGATGAATGATGTCATCTGAGAGAGGACAGCAGGGCCGTCCTCCACGGAGCCACTGCCACTCCCCCAGGGCAGCGCCTCAGCAATCCTAGTAATCTGTTGGAGCACAGATTGCTGGCCTGCTGTGACACCGTGAAAGCCCCGATCGATGGTGGTAAACCCAGCCACGATGGCAGCAGTCAGAGCTTGCGTGGCATCAAGCTGAGACTGCATGAGAGCAGTCAGATTGGATGCCACCAAGCATAGGTTGCATTACAGCACTAAGACGTTGCGTGGCTTCCGCCTGCGCTGCAATGGAAGCTGCCAGATCGCCCATCACACGTGGCATCAGGTCTGGGTCGTCACGGTCTCTCTGGGAGCCTACCATCCTTTGCAGACTGGAAATGATGGGCTCCATGGTGTGCACAGAGCCTTGTGTAATGATGGAGGCGGACTCCTTCATGCACCTTAACATTGCTGAAAGGCTCTCGGGCACCTTTGCTATTGCACCTATGATCTCCGTGTGCATGCCCATCACCCTTCTAAACGCCTCCTCATCTGAGTCCTGCGCAGCAGAACTCGCTCTACGGGGAGCTGGTCCTTGGCCTTGCTGCAGCCCACTCGTCCCAGGTGCCTCACCCTCTGGAGATCCCATTACTATACTTAAAGAACGAGTAGTGCCATTATCTGAGCTAGTGCCTGCGAGTGAAACATGCAATGACGTGGTGTGTTCTTCCTCCTCCTCTTCCACCTCACTCTCTATGGTACCCTCAGGGACAGGCTGCTCAGGTGCTTGCTAATTTTCTGAAAGCCTAAAGGCACGAGAGTCGGGTTAAGGTGAGGGGAGGGGGGCAGGAAGGGAGAAATGCATGCATATAGCATGATTAGCTGGAAAGTACGAAATGCTTGTGGGGTGAGGGGGAAGTGGGATGTGAGAAGAAGGCATCGGGATGAACATACCATTGTTGTCCCCAAGGGAGTCAACATTGCCAGTGGCCACAGTGCCCAATAATCTGCAGCACTCTATTTTCCAGCGCAGACAGTGGTTGGGTGCTGGCTTGTCCCCCGCCTGTGTGCTCCTGCTCCCTCCTGTTGTGAGCCACCTTGGCCTGCAAGAGAAAGGAACGTGTGTAAGTGAGTGTGGAGCAATGTGTTTGGGTGATGTGCTGCGGGGTATGGTGCTTTGGGCAGTGTGTGATGCTTTGGGCAGTGTGTGAAGACTGTGGTTCAGATGTGGTATGTATCATTTGTTGAACCATTCACTCACCCTGACCACCCGAGTGAGGTCGATAAATTTCTTCCTGCACTGTGTGGGGGTCCTGGGGACCACAGTGCTGCCCGAGACCTGCTGCATTACCTCCCTCCACATAGTGCAGAAGACTTGCGGCGAGGGCCTTCTGCCACTTGCTGGGTAGAGCAGCGCCCTCTGTCTCTCCACAGCGAACAGCAATGCCTCCAGTGCTTGATTGCAGAATCTGTAGGTTCTCTCCCTGGAGCGTGGATCTGCCATGAGTACAGTTGCTTCAGTCCTCTTGCTCCTTCTCCTTGACCTGCTGCTGCTCGCTGAGGCAGCTGCACAGCCAGCAATGGTGAGAATTAGGTTCTGCAGCATCAATGAACCCCCCCTTTTAAGAACTGAAAAAAGCCTGTGGCAATCATGACTTGCGATTAGACTGCACCTTATATTGGTCCACCTTTTGCGTGTAACGCCAATGAGCTTGGGCTTAAAGACTTGAATTAGCGATCCAATCATTTCTTTGAGCAGTGAGCACGAATTTTGCGTGCAGTCTAAAGCATTAGCGCCTGGCGCTAATTCTCCAACTTTTCTAATTTTACCGCACATTCCTGGGCTATAATGATTTTCTAGCCCCTATCGAATCCTTTCGTCATTGTAAACATCTCAACTAGATCACTCCTCAACCTTCTAAACTTGAGGGAATACAAGCCCAGTTTCTGCAACCTGTCCTCATAATTTAATCCTTTGAGCCCTGGGAAAATGGTGAATAGACCCTGAAATGTTATAGAAAAGCAGAAAGAACTCAGATTTATATTAGCGCATTTCATGATCTCAGGACGTCCCAAAGTGCTTTACAGCCGATGAAGTAGTTTTGAAGTGTAGTCACTGTTGTAATGTGGGAAACGCAGATGCCAATTTGTGCACAGCAAGCTCTCACAAACAGCAATGAAATAAATGACCAGACATTTAGTGTTGGTTGAAAGATAAATGTTCTGAGTTTGTTGTGTTTTCATCTTTCTTTCTTTTTACAGTCCTGGACTTTGGATAGCTCTCTCAGTGAAGAGAATAGAGCAGCTATTGAGAAGATGTTACAGGAGGAAGAGTATCCTTATCATTGGTGACATTATTCTACAGATTCATTACCACTGGAGTCAGATGTAGTTATGTTTGGAAGATGCTCTTTTTCCTTTAATACAATTACAGCCTCTCTGCCTCTCCAATTTCAAATTTGTCTTTCTCTACTTTGCCTTTGTACCTAATGATTCTAAGTGATTTCAACCGTCATCTAAATTCCCCCTCCCCCTGATTTTGCATTTCTCTGCCTCACTTAATTCCACCCAAGATGTCAACTCTGCATTTCCATGACCACCCTCCTGACTTCACCATTAAATGTGATCTTGGCACCTCTGAGGTTTATGCCAACTATTGAACTAGTTATTTCTGTGCACTTCCTCAACTCTCTTGCTATCCAAAACCCCTCCTCTGCCCCAACCCACTACCATCACCCTGCTCTGTTGGGAACAAATGCTATCTGCTCACCCCTCTCCAGCTCTCAACTACCTCTCCTTTGGCCCTCCGTCCACTAAGATGCTGCCATCTCTGTTGATCTGCTCAACAGCTTGCCACTGCTTCTAATGCTCTCACGCCATCACAGTCTCCAACCCTGTCGCTTCCCTGTTTAAAACCTCACTCTGAGAATCACAGGCTTGAGTGCAGATGGTGCATTAATGACCCGATCATGCATTAGGAGATCTGGGCTTGATCACCAAAAAAAAATGGTTTCTTTTCCTCTGCAGCCAAATCATCATCTTACTCTAAATTATCTTTGTGAGCAAGGGTAATCCCAAACTCCTTTCCTGCATTACAAATTATCTCCTTTAAGCTCCTAAAGCCCTCACATTATTCACCCCTACAAGCTGTTCCACAAAGTAGCCCTGCTATGAAATGATGAGGTAATGAAGCTGGAGGCAAGTGGAATTTATTCCTTGGACAGATATCCACAGCACATTGGTTGGTTAGCAGCCAGCTTCCTGTCTGTTCATGATATCTTCTAATGGGCAATTTGACAGTCTTGATCTCATTTTCTGTTTCTTTTTGCCAGTTTTCCCCTTCCTCTTTTTTTCTGAAGTGATTGACTCCTTGCTTGTAGTATGGTTCCATGGACACCACTTGTCCACCAGTACTTCACTCAAGTGATTGTTCTTCATGTGTAAGTCTGGGCGGTGAGTGTTCTCAGGCAATTTGACCACTAGGGGGATTGCAACCAGGCCGAGTCCTGTGCCCCCCCTCCCCCCCCCCCCCCCCACCTTCCATTTTCAACAGGAATTGCTGCATAGCAATCGGGATTGAGCACCCTGGTTAACTTTCTCCTCCCTAAACCAAGGGCATCAAGGCTAATTTATCACATCTAGCCAGCTCGAAGTGGGATCAGCTATCTCAGCACAGACTGGGGATTAAACCCAGGACCTTCCTGGGATCATTAGCATAGATCTGGGAGAAATTAGTGAACTTTAAAAAAAAATATGAACCATGTATTGATGCAGACAGATAATATTATTCAGTGTTACCACAAATGCAGTTTGTACATGTTCAAGTTGTGATCTTGAACCCCCGAAGCAATATTTCTTCATAATGTAACTCACTTTTTTTGCCTATGTTTATTCCTTAACCATTTGATAGGTACTACCTAACCGGGAAAAAACATTCACAAAGCAGCTGGTCTGACCACCAAGATAGAGAGAAAATACCTGTGAAAAGGTGAATTGACATGTATAGTAAATAGAGATTCATTTATTAATATTTAAGGCATATAATGTATTACTTTTTAAGTGAACTTTTAGCAAAACTTTTCTTTTTTAAGCTGCTTAATAAATTGTAGTAACACCAGAAAACGTATTTGAATTAATACACATAGGGAGTGAAAATATCTGTACTCCAGACCAGTTAAGATGAAATGAGGAGCTCCCTGTTGGATCAGCGCTTTTTTCCAATGAAAAGATGAGGCACAGCGACCAGGAAAGTGCCAGGTTCATTCTCTGTACTGTCATAGGTTAGCAGTTCTCAGGCAGGGAGGGTGCTATAGTGCCTCATGTTACGGAGGGGAACATCATTCAAGAGTTTTGCTCGTGATAACCTTTCCTGCTAGAAGTGTGTACTTGTGGATATTGGGTAGGAACAGGATTGAGCTTGGTTATGAAGCCTTCTGCAGTCAAATATCACACACTCATATTAACTGTTACAGTTTATACTTAAATAATGGCCACTAGGGTGAGGTAGTGGAAGGCACCCAGCAGCAGTAAAGTCAGAGCCTTCAGGCGAGATGGGAAGGGGAGAAAGTTGAGTGGAAACCTTCGAAACATGAACTCCAGAATCTGTTGTATTATTTTCCACGCATGTGTGTGGATGGGTAGAGTATTACCATTGTAGAAAATAGTTTGTACAAGTTCACGTGGCACCAGTTATATTGTTGCTTTGTAGTGTGTGTGAAACCATTCGACGGTTTCTCTACATATTAAGGAAAGGAAAACATACTTCTGTATTTTAATTTAAGTTGCCACAATCTGCATTTTTTAGGTTGTCTTTACTTGGTTGTCTTCCCATGGCACAGGGTACTGGGCCTTCACTAGTGGTGCTTTAAATCTAGCTGCTAAAAGTTGCACAAGGGAAGCCCAGTGTTTGACTGTCCATCTGACTTTCCCTGTACACAAGACGCTTTTATATTGCACTTAGTGCCATGCTAGTGCCGCCACCTTCTGAGGGGTGAGTCTTAATGCCGCCAGTGGCAACACCAAAGTAAACTTGGACCAATTCACTAAGGCTTGTGGCCAGGAAGATCCAATTAAAAAGAAACATTTTATTGCTGCTGACTGTCAGGACTTGGCTGCACTAGAGCAGTGTAAAACCAGCTATAGAAACAGGTCTCTTTCATGTTTCCTCACAGAGAAATGACTGAGATTGGAAACTTAGCAGTTTAAAGGATTGTGAGCACAAGACCATGTGGCATTGCTCCATGCAATTATTCTCAAATGCACTATCCCATCATGCCAACTTACTGTAGAAAGAAATTTGAATATATCACCCCCCCCAACCAATCCCAAAGTAGGCTAATTATTTCTATGTCCCAGTTTCTTTGGCCGGAATCGATCAGTGGCAGGTAGGGAGCACGGGGGTTGGAAAGAGGTCGGGAAACCCGGGAGAACGGCAGAGTCTGATTAGCATTTGGAATCACTGTTTCCCACCCGCAGCCAGCCAGGCCGCAGAAAGGAGGGAGGGAAGGATCGGGGCTGGAAAGAGGAGGCTGGGGGGGGAGACCGGAGGCTGGGGGGGGAGACCGGAGGCTGGGGGGGGTGACCGGAGGCCGGAGGGTGACCGGAGGCCGGAGGAGGATCGGGGATCGAGGGCCGGAGTGGGGAGGTCAGAAGGCCGGAAGGAGGATCGGGGGCCGGAGTGGGGAGGTCAGAAGGCCGGAAGGAGGATCGGGGGCCGGAGTGGGGAGGTCAGAAGGCCGGAAGGAGGATCGGGGGCCAGAGTGGGGAGGTCAGAAGGCCGGAAGGGGGATCGGGGGCCCGGAGGGGGGATCGACGGCCGGGGGCAAGGATTAAAAGGCTGATGGGGGGGATTGGAGATCGGTGGCCTTGTGGGGGGTGGGGGAGGCGGAGCAGTTTAGAGGCTTTGTTGGGGGGGGGGGTGGATCAGAGGCCACGGGGCCGTTGTGGGGCCTCGTGGGGGAGGGTCGGGGGGCGTCTGATCGCGGGAGGTTGGCAAGGCAGGAACGCTGTATCCAGGAGGTAAGTGGAAAGTCACTTACCTCCTGGATCCAGCAGTCCTTGCCTTCCTTTAGCTGGCGGGTTCCCTGAGGCGTGGGAAACCCGGCCAGCCAGAGTTAAATTTAAAATGGTGGATCACCATGAGGCACGGGGCCTCAATATAATGTTTAAATAGGAAACCTGCTTCCTGGGAGCGGGTTGGCTGCTCGCCCCCATTCCACCTCCGTTAAAACCGGAAGTGGGCGGGTTGGGGTTGGGATTCAGTTTTTAAACTCTTTAACCTCTCACCTGACCCCAACCATCCCGTTTTTTGGGGTTAAAATTCCCCACTTTGACTCAGTTTTAGTTCTGTAAAGCCATTGCATTGAACTCTCCTCCAATTTTGACGTATTGCTCATACAAATTCAATGTGTGCGTACCAACTAGGGTTGAAAAACATTGGCCCAGAAATTCGGGTCGCCACGGGTGAGTACGCACGGGGTACTCACCCGTAAGCCCAATGGAAGTGCCGGTTTCCTGCATGCACTGCGCATGCGCGGGAAACCGGCACTTCCGTTCCCCTGAACGAAGAGGTTCAGAGGTCGAACGCGTGCGCAGGAGAGGCTGCACGTGCGCATCGAACTTCGTTTTTTTTTACAGGTTTTCCCGGGAGGGTAAGTCTCCAGAAGTTAGACATATAAAAAGCAGGCGTAAGGCCTGCTTTTTACAAGGTAAGTGGTGAATTAATTAAAATTAAAACATTTTTTCCACAGGTTTATTATTTTTAAATACTTTAAAGCAAGGTAAGTTTATTTTTAGCACTGTTAGAAAATAAAATTATTTTTTTCAAAAATTTAAATTATTGTTTAAAATAGTTATTTCATGTAATTTATAGTTTATTTAAAAAATTTGATTAAAAAAAAAATTTATTTGAAGATTTAATGCTGTTTTGGGGCCGTAGTATTTATAACTTTTGACAGGTCTTCCTGTCAATCTTATGAATGGAGCATTTCCTGCTCCGATTGGCTCCCCATGGCTCACGTGATTCCAGGGGACGCTTCGAACTAACTGCGCCCCTGGGATACGCAAGCACTGCGCGCCGGCAGCTGGACCAGGCCCCGGATCGGAATTCCACGGGGGCCCACAGCTCAACGGCCGGCGCGCTAGGTAAGGGCAGGTCGGAGGCTTGCGCCCATGGGAAGCCCCTGACCCGAATTTCTGGGCCATTATTCATCAATAAGCCTGGGACAAGGTACTTTATAGCTTTGAGATTGTAAGTAACACAAATGTATGTATCCATCCATCTCCTGTTGCTTATTCTTTATTCTGTGCTTTCTTGCTGCAACAATTGTGGTTTTATACTGTTCTTCCCTACTTTATTAACTCACTAGTAATCTATATGTCAAAGATGCATTTGATATGTTACTGGATTTCTTTTGCTAAAGTTTTATATTTTGGGGGAGAGAGTAAAAACCTAATTTGTGTAAGGTTTTATAACAAAATTAAAAGTGGACTTTGTGACCAAGTATTAAGAAAAAACATTTTCAGCACTGATGTGAAAAGGGTCATGTCCTTTTTGTGTGACTGTAAATCATTTAATTAGTACTTGCTGTTGCTTCCTGTAACTGAACATTTTCTTCTAAGTTAAAATTGTTGTTACTTGTGCAAGCAGCAGAATGTTAGGCTCACTGTGCATTGGAATGTTTATTAAGAAATCAACCTTTGGACTTGGGAACAGCCCCTTATATGGGCACCGTGTTCTGCTAAGGTCAGGATTTAACAGAAGGGGGAAATTACTGTAAGCTCAACTGATGCGGGTCAGTGAGTGGCTAAAGTTGAAGACTTACTGGCATCCTTGCAATCGTGGCGCTGTCACCAGTTAAAAAATTCAGTAGCTGGTGGCTCAAACAATGGGAACTGCTTACTCAGACCAGCCACATAAATAAGCTCAAATCCCTCTTTTTGACTGAGTTCTGATGTGACATGCTGCTAGTGAGAGGAGGAAAATCGAGATTTCACCAGGCAGATTAGTGAGCTACTTAAGTATTTCTTTCCCACCTCCTCTGACTTTATATGGATGTGTACTTCACTTTAAAACACTTAAAAAGTGTTTATTTACCTATGCAAAAGTTGTGTTCTACTTTTATATCCATATCAAATAGACTCAAAAAAACAAAAGCACTTTACTGGAGACTATAAAATTCATACAACCGAGATTAACACTGTGCCAGTAAGGTTCAAAAAGAATGCATGCTGAAATTTAAACTCCCTGAAACTGCAGCATCAGTTGACATTTTGCAGTTTGTTCTCGCAGGGTGAAATACTTAGGCCTAGAAATTCAGTATAGCCACGTTTGGGGCGCTACAGCCGGGCGGCCGCTAAAGTTTGCGCCCGGCGCAACTTCGCGCCACCTTCGCCGATATTCAGTGGCATCGCCCCAAGAGGTTGCTGCTGCGCTAAAACAGGCGATGCACGACTATCATTAGGCGCTAAGCCGGCGGCCCGGGGCGAAACCCCCGAGGGCGGGCGCAGCGCAGGTGCGGCGAGCTGCTGATTGACGGCAGACACTCTGGCGCCGGTGAGCTCTTAAAGGGGGAGGGTGGATTTGTTTTTTTGAAAGGCCGAGACTGGTGTATTTGTGTTTTTTGAAAGGCCGAGACTGCTCGATTTGTGTTTTTGGGGGGGGCTTCTCTCCATTAGTTTGTTATGTGGGAAGGGCACAGAGGTATCAAAGTAATAAATGTTCTTAAATCGCACTGTCCATGCTTTCTTTTGGAAGTCCTGGTTGCCCTGCTCGGCTGAGGGCTTGTGGAGCGGCTACATTCACCTTGTGCCAGCCATTCCCTGAGAGGGGGCCTAGAACTGACGTTCAATAAGCCGCCGACGGGCTGCCCTTGCACTTTCTGCCTCCCTCCTGTGCTGGTCCTCCTCCTCCTCCTCCTCCTCTGGTGGTCCTCCAATGTCTGGTGGCAGTGGCTGAGTCCTGCAGATAGCCAGGTTGTGCAGCATGCAGCACACGACCACGAAATGGGAGACTCGCTCAGGCGAGTACTGTAGGGCTCCTCCGGAACGATCCAGACAGCGGAACCGTTGCTTCAGGACGCCGATTGTTTGCTCAATGAGGTTCCTGGTTGCTTGATGGCTGTCATTGTATCCCTCTTCAGCAGGGGTGCTGGGCGCACGGAGCGGGGTCATCAGCCAGGTGCACAAAGGATAGCCTTTGTCCCCGAGAAGCCATCCTCGTGGGTGAGGCTGGGCCTGGAACATGTCTGCCACAGAAGTCTGGCGCAGGATGAAGGCATCGTGGCTGCTGCCTGGAAAGCGGGCATTGACAGCTAGGATGATCTGCCTGTGGTCACACACCAACTGCACGTTGAGCGAATGGTAGCCCTTCCGGTTGCGGTAATCCTCGGCATGCTCTAGAGGTGCCCGCAAAGCCACATGCGTACAGTCAATGGCGCCCTGCACCATGGGGAAGCCCGCTAATGCTGCAAAGCCCATTGCACGCTGTTGCTGCTTGACAAGGGCCATGGAGAAGGAGATGAACTGACGTCTCCTTCTGAAAAGGGCATTGGTCACCTGGCGGATGCAGCAATGTACGGCAAACTGGGAGATGTTGGAAATGTCCCCAGCAGCGGATTGGAAGGAGCCGGTGGCATAGAAGTTGAGAGACACCGTCACCTTCACTGCCACCGACAGAGACGTCCTGCTCCTCAGATGTGGCTGCAGATCTCCGCGAAGCAGGTGGCAGATCTCAGTGACCACCGCCCTTCGGAATCGCAGCCTCCGAACACACTGCTCGTCAGACATGTTCAGATATGAGAACTGCTGGCGGTATACCCTGGGTGGGTAATGTGTATGTGCCTTTAAGAGCAATTATGGCGTATGTGCCTTTAAGAGCCCCAGGTGTGCGTAATGCCGGTAATTGCCACTTGGGCTATATAAGCCTGTGTATTGTGTATATCCTTTAGAAACCCCCCCCAGACTTGCTTAGCAAATACCTATGAACCAACTCCTGTCTTCAGTGTCTTTATCTACACACGGACACGACAGTGGCGACGAAGTGGAAACGGACTTACCTGCAATTCGGCAGCACCTCAAGGACATCGATTCCTCCAGCGTCCAGAAGACTCAAGGAAGTAAGAGAAACTGTGGTTTCACCAGCTGGCCAAGCTGGTGACAGGTACTGCGCTAATCCTGGGCGTCAGGCTGGAGCTCCAGCGGCGGGCTCTACAGCTGATACAGGGAGCGAAATCGGAGGCAAGCAATAACGGACTGGGAGGGTGCACTCGAGAGACGGCCGGCGCGGCAAGCAGGTCAGCGTTTAGACCTCCGTCGGGAACGAGTCTCCAACAGTGAATAAACGGAAACCACAGTAAAACAGCGTTGTTATCGGTAGCAGCGGCGGGAAAGCGCGAGAAGCGCCATATCGTTGCTACAGAGAGAAAAAAAAAGCGCGGGAAGCGCCATATCTTTTCTGAAATGCCTAAATCTGGTAATATTGAGGCTTTTGATGGCGAAATAGAAGATTGGACCACATACGTGGAAAGAGTAGAGGTTTATTGCACTGCAAATGGAATAACGGATGGAAAAAAAAGCTTCAGTACTTCTGAACTTAATGGGCGTGAAGACATACGGGCTGTTACGAAATTTAATCACTCCAGCCAAACCAAAGGACAAGACTTTTAAAGAAATTGTTGATACCCTGCAGGAGCATTTAAACCCAACACCGCTGCTGATAGCGGAACGATTCAAGTTCTTAAAGAGAAATCAACACAAGAATGAAAGTAACGCTGATTACCTAACCGAATTAAGAAAGCTATCAAAGTACTGCCAATTCGGAGCAGGACTATCGGATTATCTTCGAGACAAATTTGTTTGCGGTCTCTTAAGTGAAGGAACACAAAAAGACTGCTTTCTGAAACAGATTTAACATGGGACAAAGCTTTCAGTATGGCTGTATCATACGAAGCAGCAGCAAAAGGAGCTGCAGAGATACAACAAGAGACACAGGACTTCGGCACCCATAAAATGACACAGGAGTTCGGAAGATGTTATCGCTGCGGCAGATCCACCCATAACCAGAGGGACTGCTGGTTCAAGGGCAAAGCATGCAGGCAATGTGGTAAGATTGGACACATTGCACGGGTATGCCAATCTGGACAAAATAAATCCACTGACAGAAAACAAAAAATCAATAAAGAAAAGTACAGGAAGGTACAAATGATGGCGGACAGTAGCTCCGAAGACCAGAATAGCGATAGCGACTCCGGAAACAAGAGACTAAGCTGTCTCAAATTACATAATGTACTTGCCAAAGAGGATTACCAAACCATTTGGTTTACCCTCACAATAGCAGGGTCCCCAGTTAAAATGGAGCTAGATACAGGATCAGCTCTAACCGTAATAAATCGACGAGATTACGAGAGGCTATTTTCGCATATACCTCTAAAAGACACATCCATTATCTTAAAAACATATACGGGGCAGAAAGTCTACCCCAAAGGAAAAATAAGGGTGCCTGTGGTATACAACGGCAAAGAAATACAAAAGTTGTATTTATACATTCTACAAGATGGTGGTCCACCGTTGTTGGGACGTGAATGGATAAGGAAGATACGTTTAGACTGGCACTCCATTCAGGCACTGACGGTGACCAGTAAGGAAAAAAACAATGATGACATCATACCTGAACGATTAAAAGACATCTTGGCCAACGCCAAAGAAGTGTTTCAAGAGAAACTAGGAACCTTGAAAGGCATCACCGCCTCAATAAAAGTGGAAGATACAGCAATTCCAAAATTTTTTAAGGCAAGACCGGTGCCATACGCAATACGTCCGGCAGTCGAGGCAGAGCTGAAGAATTTGGAAAAGGCAGGCGTATTATCCAAAATAGATTGGAGCGAATGGGCAACACCCATCGTTCCAGTCATGAAAAAAACATTGAAAAATAACTCTGAGCAACAGAAAAAAATTCGCATCTGTGGGGACTTTAAGGTGACTGTAAACCCGGTCCTTCACACGGTACAGTATCCTCTTCCGAGGATTGAACATATTTTCGCCTCACTATCCGGAGGGAAACGTTTCACAAAAATTGACTTGGCACAGGCATATCTACAGATGGAGGTTGAGGCGACCTCTAAAAAGTATCTCACAATAAACACACACAAAGGCCTGTACCAGTACAATCGACTGGTTTTTGGAATAGCATCAGCCCCAGCTATCTGGCAAAGAGCTATGGAGCAAGTCCTGCAAGGGATTCCGGGGACTCAATGCTACCTAGACGACATCCTTATAACAGGAGAAAACGACAACGAGCACCTTGCCAATTTGGAGCAGGTGCTCACTAGGCTGAAAGAACTAGGCCTACGAGCAAATCGCCCCAAGTGCGAATTTTTCCAAAATCAGATATATTGTGGCCACATAATTAATAAGGAAGGGTTGCATAAGTCACCTGAAAAAATTGAAGCAGTTATAAAAGCCCCAGCACCTGAAAATGTTTCACAATTAAGGTCATTCCTGGGATTAATAAATTACTATCATAAATTTTTAACGAACTTATCAACTATTCTACACCCTCTTAATGATCTTCTACAGACAGGAGTGATTTGGAAATGGAACGAAGACTGTAAACGTGCCTTCCATAAATGTAAAGACGTAATCACATCCGAGAAAGTTTTGGCTCATTACAACCCATCACTACCAATCAGACTGGCGTGCGATGCATCCCCTTACGGCATAGGAGCGGTATTGTCCCATAGATTCCCTGATGGCTCGGAACGGCCGATAGCTTTTGCATCACGCTCATTGAACTCAGCTAAGCGTAACTATGCCCAGATAGACAGGGAAGCACTCAGCCTGGTATGGGGAGTGAAGAAATTCAACCATTACCTACACGGACAAAAATTTACCTTGCTGACTGACCATCAACCCCTCATCTCCATATTCAACCCTAAAAAAGGTGTCCCCATTATGACGGCACAAAGACTACAGAGGTGGTCCCTTTTTCTAGGAGCACACCAATACAACATTGAATACAAAGGGTCAAAACAGCATGGGAATGCTGACGGTTTATCACGCCTACCGTTGCCAACGATAGAAGAGGCACCTACAGTAGACCCAGTAGAGATATTCCACTCTACCATAGTGGAATGTCTACCGGTGACAAATTCTGCCATTGAAAGGGAGACAAGAAATGACCCTACTCTCTCACGGGTCTACAATTTAACAGTGAAGGGATGGCCAGCACATGGCGAACCACTGTTGCCAGCATTCTCGCAAAGAAGAGAACAGCTGTCAGTGTGCCGAGGAACCTTGATGTGTGGATCCAGAGTGGTGATTCCACCCAAACTCCAGGATAAAGTGCTAAAGGAGCTTCACGAGGGGCATCTGGGTGGAGTGAAAATGAAGAACCTAGCTAGGGCGTTTGTATGGTGGCCAGGTATCGATGGAGACATCGAAGACATGACCAAGAGCTGCCTAGGATGCCAGAAGGTCCAAAATGCTCCGCCACAGGCCCCTCTACATCCATGGGAGTGGCCCTCATCTCCCTGGCAAAGGGTGCACATCGACTTTGCTGGTCCATTTATGGACTCAATGTTCTTAATCGCAGTTGATGCACACTCCAAGTGGCCGGAGGTAATAAAGATGTCCTCCACCACCACGGAAAAAACCATCACAGTATTAAGGACCATATTTGCCAGGAATGGGCTGCCGGAACAGATATGTTCTGATAATGGACCGCAATTTGTGTCCGAAGAATTCAGAAAGTTCTTAAAGAACAATGGGGTAAAGCACTACACGTCCGCCCCATACCATCTCGCCACCAATGGATTGGCTGAAAGGTTTGTCCAGACCTTTAAGAAGGCCATAAAGGCCATGGGTAATGAAGACATAAAACTTCAGCACAAGGTGGATAACTTCTTATTTGCATATAGGAATGCAACACATATGGTTACAAACCAAACTCCCGCCATGATGTTCTACAATAGAAACCTAAGATGCCGGCTGGATTTGGTCAAACCCAACATCCGAAGGGACGTGGAGAACCGGCAGTTTCAGGGCATGAATGAAAGGCCAACTAGGGCCTTCCAGATAGGCCAACCGGTTTTGGCCCGGGACTACCGTACCGAAAAATGGCAGCCTGGAACTATCTGCACACGACTAGGACCACTGATGTATACCGTGGACATCGGAGACAGCATAATAAGGCGCCATGCTGACCAAATCATCAAGTCATCCGAAAAGGGACAACCTACACCACCACTCTATACATCTAACGATGAAGTAGAGATACCCATATCTACCTCCGATCCGGTGATACTGGAGCCCGATGAACCCGACACTGGCCTTCAAGCCGAATCAGCCTTGCCAGAAGAACCTACTACACCACCAGAAACTACTACGCCCCCGAGGCGTTATCCGGACCGAGTCAGGAAGCCTCCTGAGAGACTAACTTATAATTAATTAATACAGCAATGTATATTATTTTGCATATAACATGTAATTAATAATTACTTAAAATATGATGTACTAGTTAGCTAGAAGGGGAGGAATTATGGTGTATGTGCCTTTAAGAGCCCCAGGTGTGCGTAATGCCGGTAATTGCCATTTGGGCTATATAAGCCTGTGTATTGTGTATATCCTTTAGAAACCCCCCCCAGACTTGCTTAGTAAATACCTATTGTAGTGTCCGTGTGTAGATAAAGACACTGAAGACAGGAGTTGGTTCATAGGTATTTACTAAGCAAGTCTGGGGGGGGGTTCTAAAGGATATACACAATACACAGGCTTATATAGCCCAAGTGGCAATTACCGGCATTACGCACACCTGGGGCTCTTAAAGGCACATACACCACAATTCCTCCCCTTCTAGCTAACTAGTACATCATATTTTAAATAATTATTAATTACATGTTATATGCAAAATAATATACATTGCTGTATTAATTAATTATAAGTTAGTCTCTCAGGAGGCTTCCTGACTCAGTCCGGATAACGCCTCGGGGGTGTAGTAGTTTCTGGTGGTGTAGTAGGTTCTTCTGGCAAGGCTGATTCGGCTTGAAGGCCAGTGTCGGGTTCATCGGGTTCCAGTATCACCGGATCGGAGGTAGATATGGGTATCTCTACTTCATCGTTAGATGTATAGCGTGGTGGTGTAGGTTGTCCCTTTTCAGATGACTTGATGATTTGGTCAGCATGGCGCCTTATTATGCTTTCTCCGATGTCCACGGTATACATCAGTGGTCCTAGTCGTGTGCAGATAGTTCCAGGCTGCCATTTTTCGGTACGGTAGTCCCGGGCCAAAACCGGTTGGCCTATCTGGAAGGCCCTAGTTGGCCTTTCATTCATGCCCTGAAACTGCCGGTTCTCCACGTCCCTTCGGATGTTGGGTTTGACCAAATCCAGCCGGCATCTTAGGTTTCTATTGTAGAACATCATGGCGGGAGTTTGGTTTGTAACCATATGTGTTGCATTCCTATATGCAAATAAGAAGTTATCCACCTTGTGCTGAAGTTTTATGTCTTCATTACCCATGGCCTTTATGGCCTTCTTAAAGGTCTGGACAAACCTTTCAGCCAATCCATTGGTGGCGGGATGGTATGGGGCGGACGTGTAGTGCTTTACCCCATTGTTCTTTAAGAACTTTCTGAATTCTTCGGACACAAATTGCGGCCCATTATCAGAACATATCTGTTCCGGCAGCCCATTCCTGGCAAATATGGTCCTTAATACTGTGATGGTTTTTTCCGTGGTGGTGGAGGACATCTTTATTACCTCCGGCCACTTGGAGTGTGCATCAACTGCGATTAAGAACATTGAGTCCATAAATGGACCAGCAAAGTCGATGTGCACCCTTTGCCAGGGAGATGAGGGCCACTCCCATGGATGTAGAGGGGCCTGTGGCGGAGCATTTTGGACCTTCTGGCATCCTAGGCAGCTCTTGGTCATGTCTTCAATGTCTCCATCGATACCTGGCCACCATACAAACGCCCTAGCTAGGTTCTTCATTTTCACTCCACCCAGATGCCCCTCGTGAAGCTCCATTAGCACTTTATCCTGGAGTTTGGGTGGAATCACCACTCTGGATCCACACATCAAGGTTCCTCGGCACACTGACAGCTGTTCTCTTCTTTGCGAGAATGCTGGCAACAGTGGTTCGCCATGTGCTGGCCATCCCTTCATTGTTAACTCGTAGACCCGTGAGAGAGTAGGGTCATTGCTGGTCTCCCTTTCAATGGCAGAATTTGTCACCGGTAGACATTCCACTATGGTAGAGTGGAATATCTCTACTGGGTCTACTGTAGGTGCCACTTCTATCGTTGGCAACGGCAGGCGCGATAAACCGTCAGCATTCCCATGCTGTTTTGACCCTTTGTATTCAATGTTGTATTGGTGTGCCCCTAGAAAAAGGGACCACCTCTGTAGTCTTTGTGCCGTCATAATGGGGACACCTTTCTTAGGGTTGAATATGGAGATGAGGGGTTGATGGTCAGTCAGCAAGGTAAATTTTTGTCCGTGTAGGTAATGGTTGAATTTCTTCACTCCCCATACCAGGCTGAGTGCTTCCCTGTCTATCTGGGAATAGTTACGCTCAGCTGAGTTCAATGAGCGTGACGCAAAAGCTATCGGCCGTTCCGAGCCATCAGGGAATCTATGGGACAATACCGCTCCTATGCCGTAAGGGGATGCATCGCACGCCAGTCTGATTGGTAGTGATGGGTTGTAATGAGCCAAAACTTTCTCGGATGTGATTACGTCTTTACATTTATGGAAGGCACGTTTACAGTCTTCGTTCCATTTCCAAATCACTCCTGTGTGTAGAAGATCATTAAGAGGGTGTAGAATAGTTGATAAGTTCGGTAAAAATTTATGATAGTAATTTATTAATCCCAGGAATGACCTCAATTGTGAAACATTTTCAGGTGCTGGGGCTTTTATAACTGCTTCAATTTTTTCAGGTGACTTATGCAACCCTTCCTTATTAATTATGTGGCCACAATATGATATCTGATTTTGGAAAAATTCGCACTTGGGGCGATTTGCTCGTAGGCCCCGTTCTTTCAGCCTAGTGAGCACCTGCTCCAAATTGGCAAGGTGCTCGTTGTCGTTTTCTCCTGTTATAAGGATGTCGTCTAGGTAGCATTGAGTCCCCGGAATCCCTTGCAGGACTTGCTCCATAGCTCTTTGCCAGATAGCTGGAGCTGATGCTACTCCAAAAACCAGTCGATTGTACTGGTACAGGCCTTTGTGTGTGTTTATTGTGAGATACTTTTTAGAGGTCTCTTCAACCTCCATCTGTAGATATGCCTGTGACAAGTCAATTTTTGTGAAACATTTTCCTCCGGATAGTGAGGCGAAAATATGTTCAATCCTCGGAAGAGGATACTGTACCGTGTGAAGGACCGGGTTTACAGTCACTTTAAAGTCCCCACAGATGCGAATTTTTCTCTGTTCCTCAGAGTTATTTTTCAATGCTTTTTTCATGACTGGAACGATGGGTGTTGCCCATTCGCTCCAATCTATTTTGGATAATACGCCTGCCTTTTCCAAATTCTCCAGCTCTGCCTCGACTGCCGGACGTATTGCGTATGGCACCGGTCTTGCCTTAAAATTTTTTGGAATTGCTGCATCTTCCACTTTTATTGAGGCGGTGATGCCTTTCAAGGTTCCTAGTTTCTCTTGAAACACTTCTTTGGCGTTGGCCAAGATGTCTTTAAATCGTTCAGGTATGATGTCATCATTGTTTTTTTCCTTACTGGTCACCGTCAGTGCCTGAATGGAGTGCCAGTCTAAACGCATCTTCCTTATCCATTCACGTCCCAACAACGGTGGACCACCATTTTGTAGAATGTATAAATACAACTTTTGTATTTCTTTGCCGTTGTATACCACAGGCACCTTTATTTTTCCTTTGGGGTATACTTTCTGCCCCGTATATGTTTTTAAGATAATGGATGTGTCTTTTAGAGGTATATGCGAAAATAGCCTCTCGTAATCTCGTCGATTTATTACGGTTAGAGCTGATCCTGTATCTAGCTCCATTTTAACTGGGGACCCTGCTATTATGAGGGTAACCCAAATGGTCTGGTAATCTTCATTGGCAATTACATTATGTAATTTGAGAGAGCTTAGTCTCTTGTTCCCGGAGTCGCTATCGCTCTTCTGGTCTTTGGAGCTACTGTCCGTCATCATTTGTACCTTTCTGTGCTTTTCCTTATTGATTCTTTTCCGGTTAGTGGATTTTTTATTTTCAGATCGGCATACACGTGGAATGTGTCCCATCTTTCCGCATCGCCTGCATGCTTTTTCTTTGAACCAGCAATCCCTCTGGTCATGGTTGGACCTGCCGCAGCGATAACATTTCTTGAAACCCCGTGTCATTTCATGGGTGCCGAAGTCCTGTGGCCTTTGCTGTATCTTTGCCGCTGCTATTGCACTGAAAGCCTTGTCCAGTGTTAAATCTTTTCCAGAAGATACCTTTGATATACCTATCAATTCCTCCAATAAAAGGCGAAGAGTTACGAAGGTGACTAAAGGTTTTTATTGACTAAATAACAGCCCACTCTCGTGGGTGATCCGATCCAAGCAGGAGGAATACCAGCCAGTCGCTCACCTTTATACCTGGCCTGGTGGGTGGAGCCAAGGCGGAGTCGGCAGTGGTCATCCCAGGTATAGCAGTGTGGCAAGAGGCGACCTCGTACCGTGATACAATAGTGGTCAGTGATACAGTTATAACGAACAGTGGTGAACAGTGCTAACTACTAACAGTGATACGATAGTGAACGTGGTTTACCACATTCACCCCTTGTTTAGAATTAAGTCCGGCGGGGTGAAGTGTACTACCAATTCTGGTAGGTCAGTCTGTCCGGAGGCTTCGTAAGCCTCTCCGATCGCCGCAGCGGTGGTGTTGCCTTATCCGGTGCTGGTGCCTTATCCGGTGTTGATGCTGGTGTTTGCGTGGTCGGCGAGGGCTCGTGGGGTTCCGGCATGCCGTCTACCTGGACTGAGGTTGGGGGGGGTGGTGGCGGTGTTTCCGGATCGGCTGAGGGTGCGAGGTCTCGTAGGGAGACAGTGTCCTCCCGCCCGTCTGGGTACGCCACGTAGGCGTACTGGGGGTTGGCGTGCAGGAGGTTCACCCTCTCGACCAGGGGGTCCGTTTTATGGGTCCTCACGTGTTTCCGCAGCCAGACCGGCCCCGGGGCGGTCAGCCAGGTTGGTAGAGTGGTTCCCGTAGTCGACTTCCTGGGGAAAACGAACATTCGTTCATGGGGGGTGGTGTTAGTGGCCGTGCAAAGTAATGACCGGATGGAGTGCAGCGCTGTCGGGAGGACTTCTTGCCAGCGGGAGGTTGGGAGGCCCTTAGACTTTAAGGCTAAGAGGACGGCCTTCCATACCGTCGCGTTCTCTCTTTCCACCTGACCGTTACCTCTGGGGTTGTAGCTGGTGGTCCTGCTTGCTGCAATACCTCTCTCTAGGAGGAATTGCCGGAGTTCCTCGCTCATGAAGGAGGAGCCCCGGTCGCTGTGTATATAGTTCGGGAACCCGAACAAGGCGAAGAGGGCATTCAGGCACTTAATGACCGTGCTACTGGTCATGTCGGGGCAGGGGAAGGCAAAGGGGAAACGGGAGTACTCATCAACGATGTTGAGGAAGTACACATTACGGTCAGAGGACGGGAGGGGCCCCTTAAAGTCGATGCTCAGGCGCTCGAAGGGGCGGGTGGCCTTGATCAGGCTTGCTCGGTCCGGCCTATAGAAGTGCGGTTTGCACTCCGCACAGGTCTGGCAGTTCCTGGTCATGGTCCTGACCTCCTCGATGGAGTAGGTCAGGTTGCGGGCCTTAATGAAATGGTAGAGTCTGGTGACTCCGGGGTGGCAGAGCTGGTCGTGGAGGGTCTGAAGCCTATCGATATGCGCGCTGGCGCATGTCATTCGTGAAAGGGCATCAGGGGATTCGTTCAGCTTGCCTGGCCGGTACAAGATCTCATAATCGTAGGTGGAGAGCTCGATTCTCCATCTCAAAATCTTGTCATTCTTGATTTTGCCCTTCAGCTTGTTATTAAACATGAAAGCCACCGAACGCTGGTCGGTGAGGAGGGTAAATCGTTTGCCTGCCAGGTAGTGTCTCCAGCGCCGTACTGCCTCCACGATCGCCTGGGCCTCTTTCTCGACCGACGAATGTCGGATCTCGGGGCCCTGTAGGGTCCTTGAGAAGAAGGCCACTGGCCTCCCCTCCTGGTTTAGGGTGGCGGCTAAGGCGAAGTCGGATGCGTCGCTCTCCACCTGAAAGGGGATGGACTCGTCCACTGCGTGCATCGTGGCCTTGGCTATGTCTCCCTTAATGAGGGAGAAGGCCGCGCACGCCTCCTCCGTGAGGGGGAAGGAAGTGGCTTTCAGGAGGGGTCTGGCTTTGTCCGCGTAATTGGGTACCCATTGGGCATAGTAGGCGAAAAGCCCCAGGGTTCTCCTAAGTGCTTTAGGGCAGTGGGGGAGGGGTAGCTCCATGAGGGGGCGCATTCTTTCTGGGTCGGGGCCGATGATTCCGTTCTCCACTACGCAGCCGAGGATGGCAAGGCGCGTGGTGTTAAACACGCATTTCTCCTTATTGTAGGTGAGGTTCAGCCGTTGGGCCGTACGGAGGAATTTCTCCAGATTCGCGTCATGTTCCTGCTGGTCGCGGCCGCAGATAGTGACGTTATCTAGGTAGGGGAATGTAGCCTGCAGTTCGTTCTGGTCAACCATCTGGTCCATCTCCCTTTGGAAGACCGAGACCCCATTAGTGACACCGAAGGGGACCCTAAGGAAGTGGTATAGGCGCCCATTCGCCTCGAAGGCGGTATACTGGCGGTCCTCAGGGTGGATAGGGAGTTGGTGGTAGGCCGACTTCAGGTCGATGGTCGAGAATACTTTATACTGTGCAATCTGATTGACCATGTCAGATATGCGGGGGAGGGGGTATGCGTCCAGCTGGGTATATCTGTTTATGGTCTGGCTGTAGTCGATGACCAGGCGGTTTTTATCGCCGGTCTTTACGACTACGACCTGGGCACGCCAGGGGCTGCTGCTCCCCTCGATAATGCCCTCTTTCAGGAGGCGCCGCACCTCAGAGCTAATGAAGGCTCTGTCCCCGGCGCTATACCGCCTGCTTTTGGTAGCGACGGGTTTGCAGTCAGGGGTAAGGTTAGCAAACAGAGAGGGTGGCGGGACCTTGAGGGTGGAGAGGCTGCAGGTGTTACGCGGTGGGCGGTTTAACGTTTGCTGGTTGTTGACTGTGAGTGGGGGGAGGGGTCCACCGTATGCTAGGGTTACGCTTTGGAGGTGGGATTGGAAGTCCAGCCCTAGTAGGACGGCAGCGCAGAGATGGGGGAGGACGAGGAGTTTAAAGTTTTTATACTCCGTGCCCTTAACCGACAGGGTCACGACACAGTAGCCGCTGATGTCCGTGGCGTGGGACCTCGATGCCATCGAGATTCGGCTGCGCGTTGGTAGGACAGAGAGGGAGTAGTGGCTCACCGTGTCTGGGTGGATGAAGCTCTCCGTGCTTCCGCTGTCGAACAGGCAGGTCGTGGCGTGGCCGTTCACTTTGATGTCCATCATTGACTTGGACAGATGGTGCGGGCGGGCTTGGTCCAGGGTGACGGAAGCTAGTGTGTAGCTGAGCGAGTCGTTGTCATCTGCGGGCGAGGCGGTCGGGCGTGGTGAGTAAAATGGCGTCTCCCACGAGGTAGGGCCCCATGAGGCACTATTGGGGTCGGTTGCCTTAATCAAAGATGGCCGCCCCCATGACTCGTGTGGGGATGCTGGCCTCAGTTGCCCTAAACAAAGATGGCCGCCCCCATGACTCATGTGTGGGGATGCTGGCCTCAGTTGCCCTAAACGAAGATGGCCGCCCCCATAGTTCGCATGCGGCACTGCTGGCCTCTGAGGATCCGCTCCTGCAGGCCTTGGAGAAGTGGCCTTTCTTCAGGCAGGTTTTACATATGGAGTTCTTGGCTGGGCAGCGCGACCTCGGGTGCTTCTCCTGGCCACAAAAAAAACAGCCGGCGGCCCGATCGCGGATGCCCGATGTCGGGGCCGGTGCCGGGGGTGGCGGGGCCGGTCGGGTCCGGGACGCCGACGCAGAGGTAGGTCCCGGGGGCGGCGCTGGGAAGGGTGCTGTGGTAGGGGTCGGGCCCGAGTCCCAGGGTCGCGAGCAGTACCTGGTGAATGCTTCCTGATCTTGGTGGGCCACTTCCAGGGAGATAGCGAGGGCTTCAGCTTTTTCTATGCTGAGGTCTTTAGCTTCCAGCAGTCTTTGCCGTGAGTACTCGGACCGTAGGCCTTTCAGGAATGCGTCGCGGATATTATCTTCAGTATTTTCGGCTGCCGACACCGATTTAAAGTCACAGTTCCTGGCGAGTGCATATAGCGCCTGTGAGAATTCGGCTACTGATTCTCCTGGCTGTTGCGGCCGTGATCTTAGGAGGTGCCTAGCGTACATGTAGTTTACCGGGGTCCGGTACTTCTGTTTCAGCAGGTTGATGGCGGTCTCGTAGGTAGTCATGTCCTCGATGAGAGTGTATACTCTCGGGCTCAGTTGTGCCTGCAGGACACTTAGTTTGGATGCCTGAGGGACGCTGGATTCTCTCAGGTATGATTCGAAGCAGACCAGCCAGTGTTTAAAGTCTGCGGCTGAGTTTGCTGCTCGTGGGTTCAGGTCCAGGTACGGCGGTCTGAGGGCTCGCAGCCAAGCTGGCTGGTGTGGCTGTGCTCCTGGGAGCTGCGCTGGTGGCTCCTCCGCCGGTTGTGACTCGTTGTCGGACATCATTAAATTTAGTCAATAAAATTGATATACCTATCAATTCCTCCAATAAAAGGCGAAGAGTTACGAAGGTGACTAAAGGTTTTTATTGACTAAATAACAGCCCACTCTCGTGGGTGATCCGATCCAAGCAGGAGGAATACCAGCCAGTCGCTCACCTTTATACCTGGCCTGGTGGGTGGAGCCAAGGCGGAGTCGGCAGTGGTCATCCCAGGTATAGCAGTGTGGCAAGAGGCGACCTCGTACCGTGATACAATAGTGGTCAGTGATACAGTTATAACGAACAGTGGTGAACAGTGCTAACTACTAACAGTGATACGATAGTGAACGTGGTTTACCACAACCTTTTTTTGTGTTTCTACACTTAGGGGATCGCAGATGAATTTGTCTTGCAGAGAATCTGCCAGTCCTGCCTCGAATTGGCAGTGTAGGGTATCAACAATCTCCTCAAAATTCTTGTCCATCGGTTCGGCTGGAGTGATTAAGTTGCGTAACAGCTTGTATGTTTCTGCGCCCATTAGATCCAGAAGCACTGAAGCTTTTTTTTCATCTTCTATTCCATTTGCGGTGCAAAACACCTCCACTCTTTCTACATATGTGGTCCAATTCTCTATCTTGTTATCAAAAACATCAATATTGCCAAAGTTAGGCTCTGTTTCGTTATCAAAAGCATCAATATTGCCAGACTTAGGCATTTCAAAAAAGATATGGCACTTCCCGTGCTTTTTTTTTTCTCTGTAGCAACGATATGGTGCTTCCTGCGCTTTCCCGCCGCTGCTACCGATAACAACGCTGTTTTACTGTGGTTTCCGTTTATTCACTGTTGGAGACTCGTTCCCGACGGAGGTCTAAACGCTGACCTGCTTGCCGCGCCGGCCGTCTCCTGAGTGCACCCTCCCAGTCCGTTATTGCTTGCCTCCGATTTCGCTGCCTGTCTCAGCTGTAGAGCCCGACGCTGGAGCCCCAGCCTGACGCCCAGGAAGGATTAGCGCAGTACCTGCCACCAGCTTGGCCAGCTGGTGAAACCACAGTTTCTATAACTTCCTTGAGTCTTCTGGACGCTGGAGGAATCGATGTCCTTGAGGTGCTGCCGAATTGCAGGTAAGTCCGTTTCCACTTCGTCGCCACTGTAGTGTCCGTGTGTAGATAAAGACACTGAAGACAGGAGTTGGTTCATAGGTATTTACTAAGCAAGTCTGGCGGGGGGGGTTCTAACGGATATACACAATACACAGGCTTATATAGCCCAAGTGGCAATTACCGGCATTACGCACACCTGGGGCTCTTAAAGGCACATACACCACAATTGCTCTTAAAGGCACATACACCACACCTATGAACCAACTCCTGTCTTCAGTGTCTTTATCTACACACAGACACTACAGGTAAGGCCTCCTTAGCCGATGCCTGTTGCCCCTTCTCCCTCTGGCCATGACTGCCACTCTCTCACGGCGTCTCTGAGCCCTTTGAATGCAATGGAGAAGGCCAACGTTTGCACCCATTGCAGCCCCCATTATATGTTTCCAATCAATGCTATGGCTCTGAAGTTAAAGACAAGTGCAAAGCTGTGGCCTGAAGCCACAAGTACCTGTGCGAGTGTTGAGCCAAACCAGAAAGCTCTCTACCTTTGTCTCTCTGCAAAGATCCGTCTCTCACAAAGAAGGAGTGTTGCGAAATGGCTGCCATTTCTACTGCAGGAGGAGTGCCCTTTAATTAGCGCCCCGCAGCGACTGGGAACCGTTCCCCTCTACCAGTCGCTAGGGGCACCAGGCGCGCAGTAGGCCGGCGCCACTGAATTTCCGGTTTGGGGCGCACAAAGGGCGTTGCACGATGAAATGACGTCAGGATCTGCGCGCGCAGCTGAGCGCGCGCAAAGGCTTTGTGCCGCCGCTAAATCTTTACTGAAGTTGGGGAGAGCCGCAGATCACGCAGCGCCCGGCCGCTAGCCGCCTAGCGCCCCACATCTCCTCCTCCTAAGGCGCTAGCGGCTGGCGCAAACAACTGAATTTCTAGGCTTTAGTATTACAGTTTAGGAGAAGCATTTAGCTAGGCCGCACAATAACAGATCATCAGAGTTTGTGTGCTACATCACAGAGTGGCAGCTGTAGACACATTGCACAGATGAGACACAACTTACCTGTGCAACCCCTGAAAGGTGCTGAGGGGAGTCCAACCAGTTCTGCAGAGCAAGAGTAAGACATTCAGCACTGCTTTCGCCCACCTCATTGTACAGGAAACTTTGGTTTATCCGGAGGTTAACTGTCCGGAATGCTCGAGCCACCGGCAAAAATCAGGAGCCGTTTCGTTAGGTTTTTTTTTTCTTTTGTTGCTTTTTTTTCACCAGTCAGGCTCTGCAAGGTCTCGCTGAAGCTGTTGCTAAGCTACAGAGACGCTTGCAAGGTACGGCCGACTGTTTAGAAGCTGTAACAGGGTTTGTTGCCAGATACGGAGCTCAAAATCTCCGTATGTTTCAACATTAGCGCTGGTTCGTTCGGCAGTTTTGATGGGACGGCAACAGCTCGGTCCCGTCGGTGCCGGATAGCACAAAGTTTCCTGTAGCTGGTTTCAGAGCTCGCAGGAAGGGAGGGGGAGGCCTGTTAAATTATCACCAGTTAAATTATGGATTTTGGTGTAAAAATATGCTAACGTTTTATTAGGTAAATTGCAACTGAAATGTTGATTGTTACTGAAATAATAAATGCTGTAATTAATTGTGAAGCTAATAATTTACTGCTTTGTTTTCTTGCTGCACATGCTCTTTATTTTCTTCACTGTACGCATTCACTTTTATTCCTATTTTTACCACAGTATTCGTCAGAGGAAAACTGTGAAAAGTCGGTATGTATGATTTGCTCTATTTAATGTATTTATTTAAAAGCTCAGTTCTACCCAAGGCGATCAAGTAGTAATATATTAAAATCTTACATCTGCTTGCATTTCTTGTCAAATTTGTTAATTTATATCTGTTCTTTTAATGGGAAATTTTCTTCTATTGTGTCCAATTCTGGGTTCCACGCTTTAGGAAGGATGTGAAGGCTTTGGAGAAGGTACAGAAGAGATTTACTGGAACTGGATGAGGGATTACAGTTAGTTGGATAGACTTGAGAAGTTGGGATTGTTCTCCTTCGAGCAGAGAAGGCTAAGAGTAGATTTGATAGAGGTGTTTAAAATCATGAAGGGTTTAGATAGAGTAATAAAGAGAAACTGTTTCCAATGGCTGAAGGGTTGATAACCAGAGGGCACAGATTCAAAGTGATTGGCAAAAGACCCAGAGGCGACACGAGGAAAAACCTTTTTACACAACGAGTGGTTAGGATTTGGACTGCACTGCCTGATAGGGTGGTGGATACAGATTCAATGTAGCCTTCAAAAGGGAATTGGATAAATACTTGAAGGAGAAAAAATTGCAGGGATATGGGGAAAGAGTGGGGAGTGGGATGAATTGGATTGCTCTTTGAAGGAGTCGGCACAGACTCGATGAGCCGAATGGCCTCCTTCTGTGCTGTACTATTCTATGATTCTAAATTCATAATTCCCAAGTCCTTGCCATTTTAAACGTTTATCTGTGAATGCAAGTATTTACCTAACTGTTTTGTCCAGTCTAAAACATATTATTGTAAATACTACTTGATCCCCCGTAGCATTGTACATGGGGAGTCAAGAACATCTAAGGAGAATATTGTTCTAAGGAGAAGCCGGGTTCATGGCTGGGGATAATTAGACATGGGGACACAGAAGTAATTCAGTCCTCAATTACAAAATGATGTTTCTATAGACATATAAATTCACAATGGGAAATTTGACAGGAAATGCAAGCAGATGTAAGAATTTTAATATATTACAAGTCGATTTATTACTAGTAGCTTTAAAAGTGGATAAATCCCCAGGCCCGGATGAAATGTATCCCAGGCTGTTAAGCAAAGCAAAAGAGGAAATAGCAGAGGCCCTGACCATCATTTTTCAATCCTCTCTGGCTTCAGGTGTGGTGTCAGAGGACTGGAGGACTGCTAACGTGGTACCCTTGTTTAAAAAGGGAGAAAAGGATAGACCGAGTAACTACAGGCCAGTCAGCCTAACCTCGGTGGTGGGAAAATTATTGGAAAGAATTCTGAAGGACAGGATAAATCTTCAAGGATAGTCAGCACGGATTTGTTAAGGGAAGGTCATGTCTGACAAACTTGATTGAATTTTTTGAGGAGGTAACAAGGAGGGTAGATGAGGGTAGTGCGTTTGATGTAGTTTATATGGACTTTAGCAAGGCTTTTGATAAGGTTCCACATGGCAGGCTGGTCATGAAGTTAAAAGCCCATGGGATCCAGGGCAAAGTGTCAAGTTGGATTCAAAACTGGCTCAGAGACAGGAAGCAGAGGGTAATGGTTGATGGGTGTTTTTGTAACTGGAAGGCTGTTTTCAGTGGGGTTCTGCAGGGCTCAGTACTAGGTCCCTTGCTTTTTGTGGTTTATATCAACGATCTAGACTTGAATATAGGGGATATGATTAAGAAGTTTGCAGATGATACTAAAATCGTCTGTGTGGTTGATACTGAAGAAGGAAGCTGTAGACTGCAGGAAGATATCAATAAATTGGTCAGGTGGGCAGAACAGTGGCAAATGGAATTCAGTCCGGAGAAGTGTGAGGTAATGCATTTGGGGAGGGATAACAAGGAAAGGGAATACACATTAAATGGTAGGACACAGTAGTGTAGAGAAACAAAGGCACCTTGGAGTGGCTGGGATTACGGAAATGTGGCTCAAGGATGGCCAAGACTGGGAACTCAACATCCAGGGGTATTCGATATTCAGGAAAGATAGGCAAAAAGGAAAGGGAGGAGGGGTAGCATTACTGGTTAAAGAAGGGATTAACACAATTGTAATAAAGGATATTAGCTCTGATGATGTGGAATCTGTATGGGTAGAATTGAGAAATACTAAGGGGAAAAAAACATTAGTGGGAGTGGTATATAGACCTCCAAACAGTAAGGCGGAGGTTGGGGATGGCATTAAAAGGGAAATTAAAGAAGCGTGCAATAAGGGCACAGCAGTCATCATGGGTGACGTTAATCTACATATAGATTGGGCTAACCAAATTAGTAACAATACTGTGGAGGAGGAATTCCTGGAGTGTTTACGGGATGGTTTCCTGGACCAATATGTCGAGGAACCAACCAGAGATCAGGCCATCTTAGACTGGGTATTATGTAACGAGAAAGGATTAATTAGCAATCTTGTTGTACGAGGCCCCTTGGGTCGGAGCGATCATAATATGATCGAATTCTTCATTAAGATGGAGAATGAAGTAGTTGACTCAGAAACTAGGGTCCTCAATTTAAATAAAGGAAACTACGATGGTCTGAGGAGCGAGTTGGGTAGGATTGATTGGGGAATGGTACTCAAAGGGTTGACGGTGGATAGGCAATGGCAAACATTCAAAGACCGAATGGATGAACTACAGAAGTTGTTCATCCCTGTTTGGCATAAAAATAAAACAAAAAAGGTGACTCAACCGTGGCTAACAAGGGAAATTAGGGATTGCATAAGATCCAAGGAGAGGACATACAAATTGGCCAGTAAAAGCAATAATCCTGAGGATTGGGAGCAGTTTAGGATTCAACAAAGGAGGACAAAGGGATTAATTAAGAAAGGGAAAATAGAATATGAGAGTAAGCTTGCAGGGAACATAAAAACTGACTGTAAAAGCTTTTATAGATATGTAAAGAGAAAAAGATTGGTGAAGTCAAGCGTAGGTCCCTTGCAGTCAGAATCGGGGGAATTTATAACGGGGAGCAAAGAAATGGCAGACCAACTAAATACGTATTTTGGTTCTGTCTTCACAAAGGAGGACACAAATAACCTCCCAGAAATACCGCGGAACATAGGGTCTGATGAAAGGGTGGAACTGAAAGAAATCAGTATTTGTAGGGAAATGGTGTTAGGAAAATTGATGGGACTGAAGGCCGATAAATCCCCAGGGCCTGATAATCTACATCCCAGGGTACTTAAGGAAGTGGCCCTAGAAATAGTAGATGCATTGCTGGTAATCTTCCAGAACTCGATAGACTCTGGAACAGTACTAATGGATTGGAGGGTAGCTAATGTTACCCCACTATTCAAAAAAGGTGGCAGAGAAAAAGCGGGGAATTATAGACCGGTAAGCCTGACATCGGTAGTGGGGAAAATGCTAGAGTCCATTATAAAAGATGTAATAGCAGAGCACTTGGAAAGCAGTGACAGGATCGGACAAAGTCAACATGGATTTACAAAAGGTAAATCATGCTTGACTAATCTACTGGAATTTTTTGAGGATGTAACTGGTAAAATAGATAAGGGAGAACCAGTGGATGTGGTGTATTTGGACTTTCAGAAGGCTTTCGATAAGGTCCCGCATAAGAGGTTAGCGTGCAAAATTAAGGCACATGGGATTGGGGGCAAGGTATTGACTTGGATAGAGAACTGGTTGGCGGACAGAAAGCAAAGAGTTGGAATAAACGGGTCGTTTTCCGAGTGGCAGGCAGTGACTAGTGGGGTACCGCAAGGATCGGTCCTAGGACCCCAGCTGTTCACAATATATATTAATGATCTGGATGAGGGAATTGGATGTAATATCTCCAAATTTGCAGACGACACAAAGCTGGGTGGGAGGGTATGCTGTGAGGAGGATGTCGTGAAACTCCAGTACGATTTGGACAGGTTGGGTGATTGGGCAGAAACATGGCAAATGCTCTATAATGTGGATAAATCTGAGGTTATCCACTTTGGTGGCAAAAACAGAAAGGCAGATTATTATTTGAATGGCAATAGATTGGGAGAAGGGGAAGTGCAAAGAGACCTGGGTGTTCTTGTGCACCAGTCGCTGAAGGTAAGCATGCAGGTGCAGCAGGCGGTTAAGAAGGCAAATGGTATGTTGGCCTTCATAGCAAGAGGGTTCGAGTACAAGAACAAGGATGTCTTGCTGCAGTTGTACAGGGCCTTGGTGAGACCGCACCTTGAGTATTGTGTGCAGTTTTGGTCACCTTACCTGAGGAAGGACGTTCTTGCCATGGAGGGAGTGCAGCGAAGATTCACCAGGCTGATAACTGGGATGGCAGGAATGACGTACGAGGAGAGATTGTGTCAATTGGGCTTATACTCACTGGAGTTTAGAAGATTGAGAGGGGATCTCATCGAAACCTATAAAATTCTGTCGGGTCTGGACAGACTAGATGCAGAAAGGATGTTTCTGATGGCCGGGGAGTCCAGAACCAGGGGTCATAGTCTAAGGATAAGGGGTAAGCCATTTAGGACTGAAATGAGGAGGAATTTCTTCACCTAGAGAGTGGTGAACCTGTGGAATTCTCTGCCACAGAGGGCGGTGGAGGCCAGTTCATTAAATATATTCAAGAAAGAGTTGGATATATTTCTTGAGGCTAAAGGGATCAAGGGATATGGGGAGAAGGCAGGGACAGGGTACTGAATTTGGATGATCAGCCATGATCTCATTGAATGGCGGAGCAGGCTCAAAGGGCCGAATGGCCTACTCCTGCTCCTATCTTCTATGTTTCTATGCATGTCCACAGATCCCTGAAGGTGGCAGGCCAGGTAGATAAGGTGGTTAAGAAGGCATACGGAATGCTTGCCTTTATTAGCCGTGGCATAGAATACAAGAGCAGGGGGGTTGTGCTTCAACTGTATAAAACACTAATTAGGCCTCAGCTAGAGTACTGCGTGCAGTTCTGGTCACCACATTACAGGAAAGATGTGATTGCACTAGAGAGGGTACAGAGGAGATTTACAAGGATGTTGCAGGGAGTAGAGAATCTTAGCTATGAGGAAAGACTGGATAGGCTGGGTCTGTTTTCCTTGGAACAGAGGAGGCTGAGGGGAGACCTTATTAAGGTGTATAAAATTATGAGGGGCATAGATAAAGTGGATAGAAAGGACCTATTTCCCTTAGCAGAGGGGTCAAAAACCAGGGGGCACAGATTTAAAGTAATTGGTGGGAGGTTTAGAGGGGATTTGAGGGGAAATTTCTTCACCCAGAGGGTTGTGGGGGTCTGGAACTCACTGCCTGAAAGGGTGGTAGAGGCAGGAACCCTAACCACATTTAAAAAGTACTTGGATGTGCACTTGGGATGCTCTAACCTGCAAGGCTACGGACCAAGAGCTGGGAAGTGGGATTAGGCTGGATAGCTCTTTGTTGGCCAGCGCGGACACGATGGGCCGAAATGGCCTCCTTCGGTGCTGTAACTTTCTATGATTGCCTATGGCATTGCACGCCTGAAGCCAAGACCAAATGTAGACTTTAGGGGAAGTGGGGTTAGAGACGGAGCGCCTAGATGTAATTCAGTCTCCATTTTGAAGTCACATATTCTAGTTTTATTTTCATTATAAATTCTCATGCTCACACTTATAATGGAAATTGCCTATGTAAACTTATGCTGTCATTATACCCTCCTGCCATTGATGGTCCTTCAGTGGGAGGGGGGAGCTAGGGAGAGGAGCAGTGAGAGGGATGGAGCAGAAGAGGAAAGGGAGGATACAGGGGTTGAACTTGTAGTCGTTCATAAGTGAAGATGGTGTAATTTTATCTCTCACCTCTCCCTCATAATTCCCCACTCTTTTCCTCTTCTTTCCCTCTCTTCCTTTCTCCCCTGCATCTCTTCCCCTGTCTGTCTTATTTTTACCTTCTCCCCTTCTCTCTCCTACCTCCTCCTGTTCTCTCTACTACCTCCTCCTGTTCTCTCTACTACCTCCTCCCCCTTTTCCCTGTGGGGTGTATGTATATTTTGCCTTTGACTTGGCCACATCAAATAGATGCACTTTTTTGTTAACACTGGCCCAAATCCCCCAGCACATCTAGATCTGCTTGTAGTAGTTGGGCATCCTCTACAGTCCTAACTCTCGCATGTGTCTTGATATGGTCCGCAAACTTGCGGGTCGTTCCCCAAACACCTACACCTAGATTATTAATTAAAATAGTAAATAGCAAAGGTCCTAACATCAATCCCTGTGGGACATCACTAGTAACCAATCTCCAAGCAGATTCATTTACAACTACTTTCTGCCTACGGGCTTTCAGCCAATTCTGAATCCATCGCAGCAGATTACCGCTAATTCCACAAAATTCTATCTTGTAGAGAAAATCTTATCAAAAGCTTACTGAAAATCCAGGTAGACAATGTCCCTCATCCACTAACCCAGTGACTTCTTCAAAAAATGTAATCAAATTGGTAAGATATGACCGTCTTTCCCGGAAGCCATGTTTGGTTTCTCTGGCCTTCTCTGACGAAGTGGTCATATAGTGCATCCCTAATGATTCTCTCGAGCATCTAAACTATTACTAACATTGAGCTAATGGGCCTATAGTTACCCGGTTCTGCCTTATCCCCCTTTTTCAAAATATCAGCCTCTTATAGTGACCATGTGCCTTGAAGTTATTAGTGGACAGGAGCTAATAGTAGTAGAGTCAAACCAATGCAAATAATGAAAGGATCTGTTTCTGTCCTGAGCTGAAGATAACCCTTCTTTCCAGCTACAAACTCTCTCATTAGCTTTTCCATGAGCACGAGCATGGTGATACTCATGCTTTTAGCTACAGCGGATATAATGGACATGAAACTTGTACTCAATAGGGAAAGAACACTTGGGTTCATCAATCTATTCAGCTTTCTTTTTAGTTCTGCTTAAAATGGTAACATTGTCCTCTAGTAAAAATTAAATACTCCTTGCACATCACTTGACTGATTTGTAACCATGGAAAAGCAATCTGTGGTGTACTGATGCCACTCTCGCTCATCGCTTCCATGCCACTGAATTAACTTTCTTTAAAAACAATGAAGTGTTGCAGTAATTCATAACAGAGCAGATAAACATCTGCTGCTATGCATAGTTACCATTAGTGCTCAATTTGGCAAACTTTCTGCAGGGCTTTCAGGATGACCTTCAGAATGTTAGCTAATTTAGGCTATCTGATATAGCATACTCGGTATTGGACACTTGACAGTTCCATGCTCACTGACCTTAATCTGACCCAATCACCATATTATAACCATCACTGCAACTGTATGTTATTTGATTTTTATCAAACATAAATGCAACAAAATCAGACCTGATTTTTCTCATGTACAACAGCAACAAGAAATTCAAAAAATAAGCCTCCTGTGATGTGAAGTACCGCTGATTTACCACTAAATAAAACATGAAAGTAAAATATGATTCCCATATTGCAGCATTTTCAGAGAATTGGCTTCAATTCCAAGCACGAGCTTCTTTTACACATATGATTGCAATCTGAAAATAAAATTAGGGAAGCCAACGATCTTAAATCTGCCCTTTATCTCACCATGAAGTCGCTTTTAAGAAAGTGAACATATGGGCAGGAAAGAGGCAACATTAAATATCAATTAACTGAATTGGCACCCAATTGTTCTGGGTATTAAACATTTAAAGCCACATTTGGCTTTCTTGAATAAATATGAGCGGAGGAAGTAGACTAAACCTGCGTTGTTTACATTTATGCTCAATGTGTTAATCATATATGACAAACAGCTAACCTGAATGTAAGACTACTGCAGTTTGTGGAAAGGAACTATGCCATTTATACCATCTCATGGTCTTGAAAATATAAACTGTATTTTACATCAATAAATCACCAAAGTAACTAGTATTTGAAAGATACTAAAGCTTATACTAATCAGCAAAGGACACAAAAGTTTGGGGTTCTCTCAATAAAATTCAAGCACTGTTAACCATGCTATAAAATGCTTTCTAATTTATGAATTACTGCTGCAGTGGACGAAACTAAACAAAAGAACAAATGCAAAATTAAATTGCCAGGATTTATTAATTTGAAAGAGGATTTGTCTCGCTTACTCATAAACAAAGGAATTAATTCTCCATGAAAACAGCATTAAAATATAATTTTATTTTGCAACAGGTTTGCTATTTATATCTCTCTAAAAATACAGCTGCATAAAGATAAAGGCAGCTGGATGAGACACTGACGAGGAGACACACTGTTCCCATTAAGGAGCAAGGGAGAGGAAACCCTGGAATACAGCTGTAAAACATTTAGGGGGAGAAATTCGGTATTGCCCCGTTTGGGGGCAGTAACTTTTGAAAGCTGAGAAACTTAGCGCCAGGCACTAATGATTCCCAGCTTTTTCAAAATTCGGTGTTTGTGCTCCAGGAAGGAAGTGGAGTGAAAAATCAACTGCTCCACTTCCTTCCCGGAGCGCTAAAGGACGCAGGCAGGGCGGTAGTGGTGCATATATTTATACATAAAAAACACAGAGAATTTAAAGTTTAAAATTAAGTTAAACACCAAGTTGCCTGAGAAAAAAATCACTCAAAATAAAATGGTACAGGTTGACTATCCCTTATCCGAAAACCTTGGGACCAGCTGTGTTTCGGTTTTCGGAAATTTTCGGATTTCAGAAGGTATTATTTCAGACTGGGAAACTCTGAACATAAATTAATTTGGTAATTAGTATTTGTATTTAATATAAATTTTAAAAGTTCAGGCTACCTCGTGCGACTGTTCCGTGTCTCATTCCCCTTCCTGCTTCTCTGTGCTGCCGCTCACAGTCTGTTTACAGCTCCCCCTGCTCCGTGTCTCATTCCCCTTCCTGCTTCTCTGAATTCCTTGACTTAGCGGAGGTCTGGGGCTCGAGTGCTGCCACCAGTTGTGGGAAAGCCGGATATCGGCTGACTCCTACGCTAAGCTGGCCTGCAAATCAGGTCGGGGGGGGGGGGTGGAGAAAAGAATATCGGACGGGCCGCTGTATTGTTGGGTTCACTCTCCCGGTACCTCCTTCACACTGCCCGGCTCGGCCTGCAATCTCCTACCCAGGAGGGAACTCTGTGACCCTCTGCCCTGCTCACAGGGAAAGGCAGAGCTCCCTCAGTCACACTTAACATCGAGAGCAAAGGCCGGCGTGTCGACAATCTGCAGGAATTCTTGTTCTGGGCCCCGGAGGACCACTCCTGTCATGTTTTGCGCCACTCGGGTCATGTCGTGCGCGCGACTTACGCTGAACGAAAAAACTTTCGGTTTTCAGAGGTTTTCGGTTTTTGGAAGTTCAGATAAAGGATAGTCTACCTGTAGTAGAGATTTTGGGAAAAGTTCACAAATTTGCATGGCCAGTGGCCAGACTTTGTAATTATAGTATGACAAGTTTACATAGGTGAATTCCACTTTTAGTATGGACAAAGCTGTCAGTATGAAAAATGTGAGAACAGGAAGTCAAGTAGTTCAGACAGAAATGTGTATATGTGTAAGATTTTAATGTATTATAGATAGATATATAAAACTACTTTCCTGGTCGCTTATTAGGTTTTTATACTTAATAGGACTATGCTAGAATCTAATTAGTATAATTGCAGAATTCTGAACTCTTTAAATTACTTTATTACTGTAAATGCAATAACATTTATTTAAATTAGATTTGAAATATACCATACGTTGTGTTTGTTTTAACAGTATGGAGATGGTAGAAAATCTGTTAATACAGGAAACTTTGGTTTATCCGGAGGTTGTATGGCCGGAAACCTCGCTCTAATGGCAGAAATCAGCAGCCGTTTTGGTTAGGTTTTTTTTCTTCTCTTAGCATTCTTTTAGCAGGCAGGCTCTGGAAAGCGTCTTTGTAGCTTAGCAACAGCTTCAGAGACGCTTCCAAGGTACTGGCCGAGTGTTTACAAGCTGTTGCTGAGCAACAGTGTTTGTTGTCAGATATGGAGACTTTCATCTCCGTATGCTTCAACGTTAACTTTGCATGTCCGGCAGTTTTGATATATCGGCAACACGCCGGTCCCGTCGGTGCCGGATATCAGAACTTTTCCTGTAACTCAAAGGAGTAATTCACAGCATAAAAAACAAAGGCCTAGAAATTGACTATAGCCCCGTTTGGGTCGCCAGGGCGCTAAAAGTAGCGCCCCGGAAGCAGTTGCGGCCGCCCGCCGGAAATTCAGTTGGAGCGGCGCTACTGGAGGCGCCCCGTATCCCTCTTGGGGCGCTGCAACTGAATATCGCTGCGCAACGTGCCGCAGCGGTACTGCAGGCCTTCCTCTCCTTAAAGGGGAGGGGCCTTGTGCGGCGCGATCTGGGGCCCAGCTGGGCCCCCGAGGATCGCGAGTGCCGGCAAAAGAGCCTGGCACCGAGGAGAAATGCCGGGCTCTTGGAACGCAGTCGGCACTCCGCGGGGGGGGGGGGGGGTGGACTCAGGAGGCCGGGGATGGCAGCGCGGAGAGGTGCTGGCAGGCGGCCAGCAACAAAAATGGCCGCCCCGCACCTCCTTTAATTAGCGCCTCTACCGCCGCAGTTAGGCCCCCCTGAACTGGTTGCACATAGCGTCCAGCGTTAAATCAGGGGGCGCATCTAAATATCGCGATCGGGGCATCAGCAGGGCGCTGCGCACACCGATGATGTTATCAGTAGCGGCGCAGCGCTAACGGCTAGCGCCACCATTAGCGTCCCGCTAAATTTAGGGGGAGGCGTGGCCAGTGGCTTCCGACCCACTTAGCGCCCTCTTAAGGCGCTAACGGGTGGCGCAGCCCACTGAATTTCTAGGCCAAAATGTTTTAAGGCAAAATTTAAAAAAAATGTTTTTATAAACTTTCCCATATGTTCTAGCATATTACATAATGTAAAAATAGAAATATGCTTTAAATAGTTTAATTACAATGTACCATTTCCAACAGCAGTCCACATTGCAGTCATTCTTTAGATCCATGTTTGTTAGTCATTTCAAAGAGCTATACTTGAGTTGTAGTTGACGCCAATACAAGGATTGTCCACTTTGGCATTGACCCAATTTCTGACTTACAATAGTAGTTTTACTGCTGAAATAAAATTATTGTCTGAGTTATTACTGAAATTGAGGTGCCCTGGAGATAGTGTCAGGATCACTTGCATCAGGAATGTCTAAACTTTTGGAGCAATTCTTCCAATCCTTCAGGCCTGGGAAATTCAAAAGCTGGACCCATCAGCAGAAAGTTAGGTGCACAACAACTTGCATTTATAAAGTGCCTTTAAAATAAAGAAATATCCCAAGGCACTTCTCAAATAGACGTATGACAATGGATGTCGAGACAGGAAGAGATCAGAGGAGTGACCAAAAGCTTGGTCACAGAGTTGGTTTTTGCTTGTTAAGGGTGAAGAGAGAAGTGGATATGTTTGGCAAGGGAGATCCAGAGAGAAGAACGGAGGTGGTTAAAGGCACCAATTGGACTGTAGTTTCGAGGGCTGAACTGCAATAGCTCGGGTACTTTATCTGGTTCTCCAGATGCTTCTTGCACACTCTGACCTACATCTTCATGCATTATTGTAATCAGAATTAGGGAATAAACAGCTGTGAATTTGAGATAAATGGGATGGACATTGGAAATATATTTGTTCCTTTTTGCATTATCTGTAACCCTAAAGGAAGGCTCACATATGATTTCTACATTCCTATAAAAAGAACAGTGTATTTTATTTTACTGATTGAAAGACTCTCAAGAACTGCATTATTTACAATTTTAAAAATTTGTTTCAAAATGCTACAAAGAATGACGTAATTGCATTAAAAAAAAGTTAACCTATTTTAACCTTTGTGTAAAAATTAGAACAACTTGTTCCTTAAAGTGTATAAAGGTGAATATAGTTCATGACATAGCTTCAATTTTTGCCCTAGGACTCCTGCAACAACAAGCAATTCTTGGCCAGCACGATGGACACCAAAGGAGAAAGACCTTTTTGAGCAAGGGCTGGTAAGAGATTGAAGGAACAATTCATCAAAATGGTTACTCTTACCCAGGTTCGATTCTGGTCTGTGTTGAGTTAGCTGACCTCCAGGGCAGCAACTGGATCCTAGTGTTGACATCAGTGACTCTAGGGTTCTTGTTCATGATCACTATCCAGTAACTCTTGCTGACAAGTGCATGTGTGTGGACCTTGGGTGAGGGCATGTTTTGGCTTGGCTGTGATGCTCTTTATGGTTTAGTAACCTGACACTCAGACCGTGATTTCGCCAGTCGTGGCAAGTCCGGTGCGGCCGGAGTAGGCAGTGGCCTCAAACCCTGCACCCTTCTTCATCCCGCCTCCTCCAAGTGATTTTGCCCTGATTGGGCTTGTTAAGCCCGCCCTGCGAGGTTCCCAGCCAATTCAAGGAAGTGGGCTGATGACGCGTCATCAGCCGGTTTCCTTAAAGGGGCCATGTCCACATTCATTTTGACAGTTGTGCTGTCAGTGTTCTACAGCATTGAGGTGCTGCAAACACGTGACAAGCACTGCACAAAGGTGCACAGCTGTACCCAGGCTCTCCCATGACTCCCTCCATATGCTTATGCATGCAGGGAGGTTCTCTTCCCTTCCAATGGGCGGAAGAGACCTCCCCAGGACACTAACGCAGCCTGGTTGTACATTGCACAGGAGGACACAAGCAGGGATGTTGTCAGGAGGACCTGGCTGCAGTGGCACAAACCTTTCAATGATCTCAGTAGATCACGAAACGTTAGTACAAAGCAACACTCAACCTCATCCTGCTGTGCCACTTATCACATCCTCATCACTCTGCCTTCCCTACCCTACTCCTGCACATCCTTACTCACACCAACTTACCTTGCACCTCCACCCATCCCTCTATCTACATTATCACTTCCCCCTCTCACTAGCCACCCCTCACACTCACCCTCATCCTAGCCCAATCATACCAACTAACAACACACAAGGGTAGGCACTTGGGTGTTTTAGCCAATGTTCATGTAAGTTTTCTGTTAATGTGTTGTCAAGCATTGAAATTCTTATTTTCACCACTTTGCCTTGGACAGATTTGTGTGCACCTTTGAAAGTGACTTAATGAGTTGCAGTGAATGGTGAGACATAACATCCCCCCCACCGCAATGGTGACGAGTATGAAAGGAATGGCTTGGACATTGTAGGGATGCTTTATGGTGCTGGTGTGGGGTGGTGCCAACCTGGTGCATCATGTGGCTGCCAGAGTGTACAGTGTTAAGTGAAGCAAATCTGGACATGGTGAGGCCATCGCTGGTGTCCCGGGCAGGAATGTGCATGGGTGATGATGCCCTGTGTCCTGTGCAGCATCAGTTGTTTGCAGAGAAGGTTGGTGTGGATGTTGGTGCTGCTGGTGATGCTGGTGTTGGGGCTGATCGTGTTGGGATTCTGAGGACCAAGGTGAAATTTTTTCAAGGGCACCGATGCTGATGGAATAGATGGCAGGTGAGGTTCTGATGACAGAAATAATCTGTCAGTGTTGAGATAGGTTGTTCCAAGGTGGTGACACTGGATAGAGAGATTATTCCAAACACTTCAAAAGTGCATGAAGCTCAAAAGTGGGTTCCAAATCATTAATGCTCCAGCTTCTAAGATTGGGAAGTGAACAGCTGTGAATTGGTAGCTTTTAGACCACTTTTGCAGCTTTCACCTATTCACAGCAATCCATTCATTGAGAACCCGACATACTTACCTGACATGATAGCCACTCTCCGGGAACCTCATTTGAAAACCTGGTAAAATGGTAAGTACATGGGAAAATGGTTCTTAACTACCTTTTAATAAGCTTTTAACTATCTAAATTGGCTGACCCGCCGCTTGGTGTTGGGTCTGTTCAGGGATGGCAGACCCGACACTTGGGAAACTGACAAGGAGGCGGGTTCCCAATAAGGGAACATCTATAATTATGGGGGATTTTAACTATCATATTAATTGGACAAATCAAATTGGGCAGGGCTGCCTTGAGGATGAGTTCATTGAGTGTATTAGGGATAGGTTTCTTGAGCAGTATGTAACTGAACCGACCAGGGGGCAAGCAACCTTAGATCTGGTCCTGTGTAACGAGACTGGATTAATTAAAAATGTCCTAGTAAAGGATCCCCTTGGAATGAGTGACCATAACATGGTTGAATTCCATATTCAATTAGAGGGTGAGAAGGTTGGATCTCAAACAAGCGTGCTAAGCTTGAATAAAGGAGACTATGAAGGTATGAGTGGATTGGGAAAATAGATTAAAGGGTAAGACGATACATGATCAGTGGTGTACATTTAAGGAGTTATTTTACAACTTCCAAAAAAAATATATTCCACTGAGAAGAGAAGGGTGTAAAAGAAAAGACAGCCATCCGTGGCTAAGTAAAAAAATTAAGGATAGTATTCGACTAAAAACAAGGGCATATAAGGTAGCCAAATCTAGTGGGAGGATAGAGGATTGGGAAAACTTTAAAAGACAGCAAAAAATAACAAAAAGATTGATTAAGAAAGGGAAGATAGATTATGAAAGTAAATTAGCAAAAAATATAAAAACAGATAGTAAGAGTTTTTATAGTTATATAAAAAGAAAAAGGGTGGCTAAAGTAAATGTTGGTCCCTTAGAGGATGAGACCGGGAAATTAATGGTGGGAAATATGGAGATGGCAAAAACACTGAATGAATATTTTGTATCAGTCTTTACAGTAGAAGACACTAAGAATATCCCAACACTGGACAAACGGGGCTAAAGGGGGGGAGGAGCTAAACATGATCAAAATCACTAAGGAAGTGGTACTCGGTAAAATAATGGGACTCAAGGCGGATAAATCACCTGGACCTGATGGCTTACATCCTAGGGTCTTGAGGGAAGTGGCGGTAGGGATTGTGGATGCATTGGTAATAATTTTCCAAAACTCCCTGGACTCAGCAAAGGTCCCGGCAGACTGGAAAACTGCTAATGTAACACCCTTATTTAAAAAGGGCAGTAGACAGAAGGCTGGAAACTATAGACTGGTTAGCCTAACATCTGTGGTAGGTAAAATTTTGGAGTCCATTATTAAGGAGACAGTAACGGGACATTTGGAGAATCATAATTTAATAGGACAAAGTCAGCATGGTTTTATGAAGGGGAAGTCATGTTTGACAAATTTGCTGGAGTTTTTTGAGGAAGTAACATATAGGGTGGATAAAGGGGAACCAGTGGACGTAGTGTATTTAGACTTCCAAAAGGCATTTGACAAGGTGCCACACAAAAGATTATTGCTTAAGATAAAAAATCACAGGATTGGGGGTAATATTCTGGCATGGATAGAGGATTGGCTATCTAACAGAAGGCAGAGAGTTGGGATAAATGGTTCATTCTCAGACTGGCAATCAGTAACTAGTGGTGTTCTGCAGGGGTCAGTGCTGGGTCCCCAACTCTTTACAATCTATATTAACGATTTGGAGGAGGGGACCAAGTGTAACATCAAAGTTTGCAGATGATACTAAGATGGGAGGGAAAGTAGTGAGTGATGAAGACGTAAAAAACCTGCAAGGGGACATAGACAGGCTAAGTAAGTGGGCAGAGATTTGGCAGATGGAATACAATACTGGAAAGTGTGAGGTTATGCACTTTGGCAGGAAAAATCGTAGAGCAAGTTATTATCTTAATGGCAAGAAACTGGAAAGTACTGAAGTACAAAAGGATCTGGGGGTCCTGGTGCACGAAACTCAAAAGGTTAGTATGCAGGTGCAGCAAGTGATTAAGAAGGCCAATGGAATGTTGGCTTTCACTGCTAGGGGGATAGAATATAAAAATAGGGAGGTATTGCTTCAGTTGTACAAGGTATTGGTGAGACCGCACCTGGAATACTGCGTACAGTTTTGGTGTCCATACTTAAGAAAGGACATACTTGCTCTCGAGTCAGTACAAAGAAGGTTTACTCGGTTAATCCCGGGGATGAGGGGATGGACATATGATGAGAGGTTGAGTAGATTGGGACTCTACTCATTGGAGTTCAGAAGAATGAGAGGCGATCTTATTGAAACATATAAGATTGTGAAGGGGTTGGATCGGGTGGATGCGGGGAGGATGTTCCCGATGATGGGTGAAACTAGAACTAGGGGGCATAGTCTTAGAATAAGGGGCTGCTCTTTCAAAACTGAGATGAGGAGGAACTACTTCACTCAGAGGGTGGTAGGTCCATGGAATATGCTGCCCCAAAAAGCTGTAGAAGCTACATCATTACATAAATTTAAAACAGAAATAGACAGTTTCCTAGAAGTAAAGGGAATTAAGGGTTATGGGGAGCGGGCAGGAATTTGGACATGAGTCTAGGTTCGGATCGGTCATGGCCCTGTGGGTAGCGGAGCGGGCCCAGGGGCCGTGTAGCCTGATCCTGCTCCTATTTCGTGTGTCTAATTCTGTTAGATTCAGGAGATGGTTCTGTGATAGTGGATTGGTGGTTAGGATCAGATCAGCCATGATCTTATTGAATGGCGGAGCATGCTCGAGAGGCCGATTGGCCTACTCCTGCTCCTATTTCTTATGTTCTTATGTTTACAGCGGGATACCGACCCGCTGTCAAATTTGTGATTTTGACAGCAAACCCGCCTACAAACCCACACTCTGAGCGCCGGTAAAATTCCAGCCTCATCGTCCAGACTTGTGCATTAAAAATTGGTAATGCACTGAAGGGCTGTCAGCACCAGTGAAACCATACTAGTAAGATTTCAGGAGAATAGAGAAAATTGGCCGGAGAAAGTTTATTTCCAGTATTTGTAGGACAAGATGTTTGTTGTAGCTGAACTTTTGCAGAAACTATTCTGTATTACACAATGTGCTACACGTAACATCTATGTTTTGTTTGTGTTGCAAAGAATGTGTAGGAGTTGAGAAAGAAAGAGCGTCACTAAGATTAATTTTCCGTGTTTTCATTAATGCAAAACTTAGGTCAATAGATTTTTCCTGAATAACTGAAAACATGGGTGCAACAGCAGGATAGCACTCTGCTCTTGGGGTTGAATCCATCTAGGTTCACTGAATGGAGATCTCCTCTCTCCATCAGATATAAAGGTCCTGCATGAAATCTCAAGCCAGTTCAGAGTGACTGTAAATGCACAACACAAAACGGTTCTCAAATTGGCTCTAAATTGACAGTGTTACAGATAGAGGCCACAAGTATTGCTTGTGTGGGAAAAGGTGCAGCAGAGAATGATCTTCAGAAACTGAAGTTAAGGCATAATTGTTGAGGGAGTTTTTTTTTAACCCATGCGGTACCTAACTCTGGAGTGCTTAATGTAAGTCCCATTCCCCAACAGTAGTATCTCAAACTTTGATAGAAACATCACAATGCCTAAGTTCTGACTTTGAAAACATGAATGGTACATTCTTTGACATGCCAAAGGGAGAGACGGCAGAATTAACTATAGTAGGAATTATGCAAGAAAATGGATCTGGATTGTACAGTTCAGATTTTTTTAAACATTATGTTGGGTCCCAATAAGCACACACCTCTGGTTTAACCATTTTAGATGGTGGAAGATTTTTGTTTGAAAATTTAAAAAGTCAATCCAGTCAACGGTCTGGATTCTTTTCATCACCACTCACACTATCTGATAGGCCAGTTTTATATTAATTGGAACCAATCCATTGATACAATAAAACTGTTTGATAGTGATGCTAATTTGAATATATATATAGTATATAAAAAATGGCCCAGAATTTCTTGGAAAGCTATGCCATTGTGATGGCGAATCTACATCATGTGGACCGTTATACAGTCCAAAAAAAAGGAAATTATAGTGTAACTGACTTACGCCACTTCATAATTTCTTGGGACTTTTATGCTGCTCCGCCACCGAAAACTGTAGGAAGTTAATTATCATAGCTCCTCCGGCGCCAACCATTATATCGATGGCAATCTCAAATTTCCTGAATTAATGCCGTTGCCACTTAGACTAGAAAATAATAGCACTGGGGGCTCTCCCTGGTAGCGCCGTGAGTTATTGATTTTAATAGTCCATTATTGTATCACTACTTGCTTTAAACAGTCTGTTTTATACAACCTCAGAGGTGCAAGAATGAAATGTGCATACAATTTTAATTAAGTTTTCAAAATTGAACTCTTTGCACTCGATAGACATCCTGATATGACCTTGTTACAGGTGAAACTGCCTGAGGCATTGGTGCTGCTGCCTCGTTCTATTTCAACACAACCACGTTCATTTCTAGATAGTCTCAGAAAGCATTTTAATTGTCAATTTTTGTGTTACCATCTAAAATATCAATTTGAACACAATCTATTACAATTTAATAAATGTAATGGGATGACTGCGCACTATATTGGATCATCAATGTAGTCCATACATTTTTGTAATATTCGCTTTGTCAATTTCAGGTTAGGTTCATAAATCAACTGGAGGTCCGAATCTATCAGTAACTTTATTACTTTAATAACAACAAGTAACATTTAATAGAAAACAAAATACGGTGATTAAGTGTGGGTTTCAAAAGGTTTTTGTCATATAAATGTTAATATGCACTAATCATACTAAAGATTTTACTCCAAATTATATTTAATTTTCAATGCTAATGATGGTCTTAATGACCAATTATCTAGAAAGGTGTTTTTCTGATGTCCCTGCGGGACATGCTGTGCTAAAGTAATGGCAGGACGATACACAGTGATCCTATCAACTCTGACCCCCCAAAGTGTCGATACTGTTATAATGAGTAAATATTGTCAGTGTATTGGAGCAGTCGTTACTAAAAGTAACAGATTTATTGATAATTCAAGCAAGCTATCATTTTCTGGTATCTTGTCTAGTTTGACGCTATTTTAAATCGCTTTATTAATGGTATTTGCATGAGAACAATATTGATGAATCTATTGCATTAATGCAATGTATTAATTTCTGAATTAATAACAGAATGTCAAGCTTTTGACTTGCTCAAAGCATTTTTTTTCTATTTCATTTTTATAACAAACTTCTCTTGTTAACGTTGGAGGCTTTGGTCACATTGATTGAAAATTGTCAATGACCCATGAAAGATAAAAGTAAATTCCTCCTCTAAAATTGCTGCCTACTTAGACCAGGCCTTTACTATTGTTCTTACATTACTCAGGAAATCTGCGGCTTTGCCCCCAAAACAAAATTCCAAATTTCAGATTACTAGAAATGCATAATTTTTTAGTGAAAAATCCATTTTCATCTCGGATCCAGAACATATCTGAGTTGTGCTTAAATTAGAGCGTGAGAGTTGGGATATGTTTTGCTAAAATTGCTTGCAGAGTTCTTTAACTTGAATTTTAAGTGTTTTTATCCATCGGCTTACACATCCAGCAAATACGACTTTGAGTTACAGCCATCAGGGAAATGAAGTGGTGAGTGCAGCCATATTCGAGCTGAAGGTGCAGGTGAGTCACATTAGAGTGGGGACCAGCCTATACTCACACAGGCCACAGACTCTTAACAGTCTGAATTTTTTAGACTGCTCATGGCACAACACAAAAGCATCAACCAAAGCATACTTCAATTTATTATTACAATATGATTTAACCCCATCCTCAGAAGTGTGCCATTCTCCTACGGCAGCTGTGTGTGTTTTCTTCCATTTCCTACATAGCTGTCTTTTGTATAATTTAACATGACTGGCACTAAATTAGGTTGTCAAGTTTGTGCTAGTCATGTCAAATTATAGGCATTTCTATACTGAAAATTCACTTCCAATAGGATCTCTGTTCATTCTGGCCAGAAAAGTTCTTACAGTACCTTTGCAGATGACACAGAGCGAAGGCTTTTATTCCATCAATCCTACCTGGATATGACATTATCCCAGAGTGAAAGGACAGTGTGCTAACCTATTGTGCCATCCTGTCCCTCCTTATTAAAGAATGATGAAAACTGTTGTAGTAGCCTAAGCTCTGTAGTGCAATTTTTGTTGGAAGTGCTTTTACCGGTATATTAAGCATGAGCAATAAAATCAAATTTGTTTTACTTTCAGGCCCAATTTGGTCGAAGGTGGACAAAGATTGCAAAGCTAATTGAATCACGGACAGTGCTGCAAGTGAAAAGTTATGCCAGACAATATTTTAAGAGTAAGGTGAGCTTGGGTAAAGATAATTTTGCTTTTTTACCTCTATTTTTGAGTCCTCCTCTCCTAAAGGTACCGAGTTTTGCTGGGGTACTGTCCCATAAATGTAGCAGCCTGCAGGTACCTCGTTCCCATGACCATTCTTCATGTATGAGTGTAGACACTGAATCTGGGCAGACTTGCAGAATCATGGAGGCATCAAACTGGGCCATATTTGTCCACTTAATAACCGCATACAGGATTGTCGGAACCCTAATTTACTGCTTCTTGCCTGAGACTGGATCCGGTGCAGCCAGTTGTAGCACCCCCAACTGCTGCCACAGCTGAGAGCAATTAGCTTGGCACAAACTGGGCTGGAACTTGCGACTACTGGTGTGTATGACTTATTACCACACTAAACCGTACATTTACCAGTTAAGTTATTGCGGGAGCTCCACAGCCACTATCAGGAAAGTGGTTTTGCAACCAGCATGACCGTGTCAAGTACGAATTTAGATCTTAGTCACTCTTTGTGAAGATGGCACGTATGGCTCCTCTCTATTAGGTTATATCTGGTAGATCTTACCTTTGCTGAAGCATGTATTGACACTTTAAAACAAAGGACTTTTGGGTTTCCCGACCAAACTCCTCCCTCCCGGCTACACAACCCACCCCTGTCAATATCAGGGCCATAAACTCTATATCGGAGATATTCACTAACTTTTTGTTGAGCAGTGTCTTCCTCAGTAGCTGCTTTTGTGGATACTTTGACACATTGCACTACAGAATGATGGGGCATAGGTCTGTGCTACAATTCCCCACCATACGCTCTTGATTTCAAATGTGTCACAGTGGGAAGTTGCCAAGTGGAGGCCAGGTAATACCCCACAGCTGATATGGCCCAGAATGGAGGCCCAGAGATGTACAGAGAAGCAGAGTCACCAGAGTTAAGGGAATGCCAATAATGGCCTTCAGGATCGTTATGAATACCTCTGTTTAATATTAAAGAAAGAAATTTCATAGAACTATATTTAAGGATCTTGCCATCATGTTGTAAGCTAAACGTTATGGGACACTGCTCCCGAGCCCGGTATTTAGTTTCGGAGTCCAAGTCTGCAGCCTGATGGATTCGATTGGCCAATTTGTACGCAAGTCTGCAACCTGATGAAGCAGTGACAATCAAATTTGCCTCAACTACAGTAATTCTTAGACAAATGACATACATGTTTTCCAAAAAGTGAGAGGTTCACATTTCCACAGGGCAAAGAATTGGAATGGGTTAAAGTACAAAGAAACCTAATTATTACTGCAGTGCATTTGTTACCATGATTTTGAGAAAACTGAGTGTATGTAGATTTTAGTTGTACGTGATTATAAGTGCAAGCTGTTGAGCGAGTGGACATTAGTAGAGAGTATTTGTGTAAGAGACTAGAACTTTGTGTCGTTCATGCGAAATTTGTAATTTTAAAAATTCCATAGGCAAAAAATGAAAAACCTGTGGAAGAGGCGAGTATTTGGACTGCCAAAACAACATTTGTTTCTGGAAATGGAGCCAGCCTTTTGAAGATAGGACCAGGGCCCTACAGCACTACATCATCACAAGGTCAGGCTTATCCCACTGTCAATACTGTTAAGATTGAGCATATGTCTGACGATGAAGATGTAGATGTCATGGATGAAACAGATAGTGACAGTGATGGCCTTCAGGAGCAGAAAGGAACAGAAACTCAATCTGATTCAAAGACTGATGAACCCGAGGTGAATACCTATGGTTACAGTGTTTCTGGAGTAGATGAATCTCAGGTTATTTCTCCCACTTCTACTGTGACCTTGCAAAAGGTATCAGACATACAGGAAGTATCCAAGCCCAATGAGACAACTAGTAGTAACACTGATAATGTGAAGTCCATGATTGATGACTGTCAAGAAAATAAAACATCAGTAAAAACAGCCAATGCAGACTTCGTAGGCTACAGCAAGTGTGGACATCCTATGGAGACGACAAATGAAGGATTAGTAGTGCAAATTCCAGATTTTCTAGAGTTTAAGCAATTGGAGGAAAAGGGAGAAATCCAGAATGATATCTGTGCATACAGTTTGCCAGAATCAGTTTGTGGAATGGAAGTGGATGAAGAGAACTGTGATAGCGAAGAAGGAGAGGTACTGAAACCCCCTGCACAAGAAGTAATATTGGACAAAAATATGATCACAGAAGATGAGAAACAAGCTATCCCCGAGTTCTTTGAAGGGCGATCATCAAAAACACCAGAACGTTTTCTGAAAATTCGCAACTATATCCTGGATCAGTGGTAAGAAAAAGCAGTGTTTTAAACTCATTTACAAAATGCTTGACAACATACCCGATAAAGTATTCACATTTTTAAGATGATTGCTTATTTTGTTATCTCTTTGAAGATTCTGCACCTAAATCAAAAGTATAGTTGGAATTTGTTTTTTAATTATTTCACTGTGGATCAGCTGGAATTCTATAGTTCTAAGTATTTAAATAATGTTACTTTGTAGCTTGATCAGAAATGCTTTCCAGATTTCTTGAAACAAATATGCATATTTTGATTTTTTTTTTAAAAAGGTAACTTTGTGGTTCAGTATTATCAGATAGGTACTTATCCATATCCTTCATATCAACTTGGTTGAAAAAAAGAATGGGGAGAAAAAGCTTCCATTTCTGCCATTCTCCACGAGCACACCAGGGTAATGTCAACTGGTGAAATCCACTCTGCAGAACAGTATTCCCATTGGAACATTTTTCTTTGAATCCTCTCTTATTTTTCTCTTAGTTGGTATTTCCTGGGTCATGCACCTGCAGGCAATGTGGTCCAAACCTTTACCAGTCCTGTTCTGAAGCAAGTCAGTAGGCAGTTGGGAGAGTGGCTTGTTGATGTTTTCACCTTCCTTCATCTCCTCCTTCCCGTCTTGCCTACCTGCCTGGCCTCTACTCAGTGCTTCCCCATAGTAACTTTGTGACATGGCAGAGGGGGGGAGAGAGAGAGAGAGAGAGAGAACCTGTCTCCCACCACTGTGTGATACTCAGTATTGTGCTGATGCTGCAGTGCGCTTTGCTGATTTCCCATTCATTTAGTCTTAGTAAACGTCACTCAGTTTTACTGGTTGTATTTACCTGTAGATCTACTTTCTCCTTATGAAAGGTAATTTGATGCACTAAGAATTCAAATAGTAACTATTCTGCCCCCTTTTTAAATAGATCTTTATAAACCTCTCGGGTTCCTCTTGGCCACTACCCAGTGTTCTCTGTCTGAGAGGGCAGGCAGGCCACCTTTGCCCAGATGCTACTGTTTACCCACAGTGCAGCTTAATTTATTTTTAATTTCCCATCTTCAGAGAAGTGGGTCCTGTTTGTTTAGCACCTCCCAGGCAGATCGCCAAAGATTGGGAATGCATATACATCTTGTGAGGAATCAGCAGGTGGGGGAAACCCTTGTTATACCATTCTGTGGACATGTTCCTACCTGGGCCAAACTCCTTTCCCTTCACCCACTCCCCAATTATTTTTGCTACCAGATTGGTACTTGCATTTTTCAGACTTAATTTTCTGGAATAATATAAAATAGAATGTGCCCTCTCTTGTTCATCTGTTTCCATATGAAATATAAGGTTGCAATACTCAAATGTACAACTTGCAGCGGCTAATAATTTATCATATTTGACACGTCTGGCTTTTTTTTAAACACTGTCTCCACTGTCCCAGTAAGTAAGATGCCTGCCCGTTCCAGATTGCAGTATGATGGCTTGTGCTTTGTTCCTACAGGGAGAAGTGTAAACCCAAATACCTGAATAAAACATCAGTGCGTCCAGGGCTGAAAAACTGTGGAGATGTGAATTGCATTGGACGGATACACACATACCTGGAATTAATTGGAGCTATAAATTTTGGCTGTGGTGAGCTTGTCACATGTTTCATTTGGAAGATAAAGATTTTTTTTAAATGCTCAATTTGAATATATTTACTGTCCAATTTTCTTACAGCAATGGGCATTAATCTGTAGAGAAAATCCCACGTGTAAAACAAGCATTATGAGAGCTAGGTTTGATGCCCTTTCTATAACCATTTGGTACCATTTCAATAGTTAAAATTATTTGTTTCTTTCCTCTTGTTAATTTTGTCTTTTCCTTCATTAATTCCATTCCTTTTTTTATACCTTTCCCCTTCTATTACACAGAAAATCCTTCTGTCTGGGTGTCATAACTATCCTATCTGATGTTTCCTTTGGGTGGTGCTGTAACTCCTTTTTAGACGTGTTCCTGCAACTGGTATTGAACTGTGCAGCAATGATGTACTGCAATTCTGCACAATGCACCAAGTGTCAGGCATTGGGTACTACTTTAGAGATTACAAAGGGGACTGGGAAAAATTAAAAACAGCAAATGCTGAAAGTCTGAAATAAAAATAGAAAATGCTGGAAATGTAGAATTGAGCTATGACAAACTGTCAGACCCAAAACATTACCATTATTTTTCTGCTTGATACTGGAAAACAAGGATGTTTCTCCTGTACTAGCCCTCAACATAAAATTGATCCTTGAAACATGGTAGATCACTTTTTACATGGCCACACGATGCAACGGAGCCTCTAATTAGCTGTATGCCCTTGACGGCCTCAGACTGCCTGGTGAGCTGGGCTGGAGTTGCCAAATATAAAGCCATAACTGGCAGCTCCTAGCTATGGGGCTGTTAGTCAATTGAATTGCAAAGCCCTGCTCGTCACAAGACTGACTTAAGTTCTGCAGAGCTTCTCTCTGCTCTTAAAGGTAATTCAAGCAAAAATCCAAAATGCTCACCTAATTTTGCGTGTTGTATTATTCACCCATGACTTTTCTTGTACAATTTAAACTAGTTACGTGACAGTCTTTTCAATTCCTCTCATGCTGTGTTATCAGTTATTACCAGCTGCTTCCTTCATGATTCCAGCAGCTCAGGAATCACCATGTTCCATATAGCATTTGACCACTTTTATCTGCATAAGTCCTTATAACCCTCAATCCTGTTCCTAATTAGATATCTATCAGGCTCATTTTGAAAGTATTAACTGGCACTATAAAAAGGTGTTGCTGAGCATTTATTCAATTTATCTGCTATTCTGTGAGTTGCGGAAGGATTTTTTAAACTAGAGGTTTGATGATTTTATACTAATTCCCTCTAATTGCTCAACTTAAATCTGCTTGTTATTAATATCTATTCCTCTCAGCATGTCCCACCCGAGACTTGCTTCTAACACCTGCGAACCTCAGCTGGTGTTTGGTACGGAGTATCCTGATGAGTTATATTGACAAAATATAGTACTTTTTTTAATGGTTAATAAATCAGAAATTTATACAGTACAATTACTAAATCCTCAGTCAATGGAGTGTCATCAGAAATAGGATCTTCACAGCTAACTGATACACCATCTAAGTGCTCAACAATTACTTCTCCTGTAAATATTTGCTGTTTTTTTTACATCAGTTTCCTTCACCAGTTTTTCTCCCCATCCTTCTCACCTGAAAGAATTGTATCCTTGCTTGGGGTATGGTTCCATGGTACCTTAATACCAAATAACTATTATTCATATATGGAACTTGATAGTGAGTGTTGGCATGCTATTTGACCTTGGGAGCATCTTAGCTGACATTCTCACCTAATATCTAAACTTGTACTTCCAGCATTAGATGGCAATTGGGAATAGGAATCCTGGCCAACATTAATCCCTCCCCTCATTCATTGGCACTGAGCCTAATTAATTTTGTGTGTGTGTGTGTGTCTGTCTGTCTGTCTGTAACATAATACAGCATTATAAGCTGATCCTATTTTACTAGCAATAAAGAGACCCATAGATCTGAAGTGGTAAATTTAAAAATTAATTTTGCTACTTGTTGGCCTTGTCATTGATGTTTCACACTGATCAAAATCTGAGCTTAGCATTAGAGGATTCCACTATATGCTTGATGGGTTCTTGGTAAAATTTACTTAGTCCTTTGCTTCCACAGAACAGGCAGTATATAATCGACCACGACCTGCAGACCGAACACGTAATAAAGAGGAAGGGAAGGACAGCGTACAGACGTACTTGCTTGCTCAAAGATTGCAGTCCATGGTAAGTTGAATATATGTGGTGATTGCAGTACCACATGCAGTGGCCTTCTACACCACTATTGTTAAAATGAAATAGGGTTATAAAATACCTTTTCATAGAATCATAGAATTTTATAGCATTGAAGCTATTCAGTCCATTGCCCCCATGCCCATATAGTACTTGATAATTCCATGGTAAGCTGGATACACTAACCTACTAACCTAGAAAAAGTATAGAGCAAAAAATGTAATTCATGGGTAGTTAGGTAGGTCTAGCATGGAGCAGTAGACTCCTGACCCAAGAGTTATGAGTTTGAACTTGAGATATGTTTTAGCATGGCTGTAGCATCTTGGGTCTTTTCTGACCTGGCCCCTTCCTGTGAAGACTAGAATCGTAGAAATCAGGGATAAAAGGATGCCAATTGGCCCATTGTGCCACTACAAGCTACAGCTATCTGCACTAATCCCATTACCCTGCCCTTTCCCCATATCTTTTACCTTCTTCCTTTTCAAATAGTTATCCAATTAACATTTAAATAAAATCTTTGCCACAATTGTCAGATGTGGTAAAACATTCCATATTGTAAAAGCTTTCTCCATGAAAGTTATTTCTTCTAACTTACCCCTTTGTTGTTCTTGTGATAACCCTGAGTCTGTAAACCTTTGTTACTGATCTGCCAACCAATGGGAAAAAAATGTTATCATCACAAAACCTTTCATAGTTTTGAGAATGTGATTTAGATTTCCCCCTTAATCGTCTCTATTCCAGTGAAAAGAGACACCGTTTTCAAGCCATTGCTCAT